>NC_083637.1:2381640-2389140 GCF_963576545.1 Limanda limanda | reverse complement strand
GAACCTGCAGCTCCACCGGGTCCAGGGCCAGCAGGCTGAGGTTCAGGCCGGAGAACATGGCGGAGAGCCCGAGCAGCAGCACCGAGACCAGCACCTGGATCCACAGCTCCGGCTCCGGGCTCCGCTCCACCACCGACACCCAGAAGTCCCGGGTCCGGTAGTGGACCCACCGGGACCCGTCGAACGCGCACATGGAGTAGAACTTCTTCTTCTCGCCCTTGCGCAGCGGCTTGGCCAGCAGCTCCACCAGCACCGAGTTCTGGCTGGAGGCGGACCGGAAGGAGCCCAGGACCTGGATGTCGGAGGTCCTCGCGTCCTTGTCCATGCAGGTGTTCCTCCGGGCGTGCCCCTGCCCCCCCACCCGGGGGTCCGGCTCCTCGATGAACGCGACCCACGGAGCCGCGGAGTCCGTGCGCGTGCCCGCGGCGGTGCGGTTCGGCCTCTGCGGGGGGGTGGAGTAGTAGACCCGCAGCGTGAAGCGCGTGCCCTCGGTGGCTTTCAGCACCCCCCCCCCCACGGACAGCTCCGGCCCGGTGTCCTCCGGCCGGAAGCCCAGGAGCCCCCGCGCCGGGGCCGGCAGCAGCAGGCCGAGCAGCAGCAGCCGGAGGGGGGGGGGCAGCACCGGGGACCGGGACCGGGACCGGGACCGGGGGTCCGCTTCCTCCGCAGCCATGATGCGGTGTGAGAGGCTCGCGGGTCACGTGGGGTCCATGTGGGAGAAGAGACGCGTCCTCCCGTGACGTCACTGGCTAATAATAACCCGGAGCTGGCGCTGCAGCAGCAGATCTTCACCAGGACCAGGACCAGGACCAGGACCAGGACCAGGACCAGGACCAGGACCAGGACCAGGACCAGGACCGGGACCAGGACCTGGACCAGGACCAGGACCAGGATCGGGACCAGGACCGGGACCGGGACCAGGAACAGGATCTGCACCAGGACCAGGACCAGGACCGGGACCAGGACCGGGACCAGGACCAGGATCTGCACCAGGACCAGGACCAGGATCTGCACCAATTTGGCAATTTGACACTGTTCACTGTTTTGCTTTTTGCATTTTGAATTTCACTTTTTACTTAACTTTTTATATCTTTTATCTTTTATATATTTTTATTAAAGATTTGTTTATGTATAAATAAATGCTTTTGTATAAATATTAGAAAAAGTGAGTAAATAAGAAGTAAATAGTGAGTAAATATATATTGTTATATATATTGGGAGAGAGAGGGAGAGACAGAGAGACACACACAGAGAGAGAGAGAGAGAGCGAGAGAGAGCGAGAGAGAGAGAGAGAGAGAGAGAGAGAGAGAGAGGGAGAGAGAGAGACACACACACAGAGAGAGAGACCAGGACCAGGACCAGGACCAGGATCTGCACCAATTTGACACTGTTCACTGTTTTGCTTTTTGCTTTTTGCATTTTGCATTTCACTTTTTACTTAACTTTTTATATCTTTTATCTTTTATATATTTTTATACAGATATGTTTATGTATAAATAAATGCTTTTGTATAAATATTAGAAAAAGTGAGTAAATAAAAAGTAAATAGTGAGTAAATATATATTGTTTTTTTTATTATTATTATTGTTGTTCTTATGTGTGGTGTATTTATTGTGTTTTTATGTTTCTATGTTCATTGTTTGCACCAATAACCAGAGCAAATTCCAGGCAGGTGTAAACCTACTTGGCCATAAACACCTTCTGATTCTGATTCTGATTCTGATCACTGTGAAACTAGTCCGGAGCCACATGACTGGATTAAACGCTCTAATCAGGATCATATATAATAAGACGTTAAATAAAGATGAAAGCCATTTAAGCTTTATAGTATTTTTTTTGGAAATCCACAACTGTAACGATCCGGAGGTAAATGATCGCTTCTACAAATCAAATCAATCAGATCTATTTTGTTGTCTCCATCAATGTGCTACAGCAGCTGCACAACAACAACACTGTGCAACACACAACAGACACACAACACAAGGACACGAGACCCCAGAATGATAATGCACCTGCCCTAAAAACACTTAGAAAGATAAAATCACTTAAAAAGATAAAAACTGAGTCTCTGATCGTCTTGATTCAAACTGTTCATGGAAGAATCAATGGACCAAAGCCTTGATAATTTTTTCATTGGATTTGATTTATGGACAGGTAAGTTGTCATTTAGTGTTTTATTCACATACAGTATAAAACAAGCTGATCTCAAAGCTTATTGGAGAATCGTGACGTTAAAAAAACAGTTTTTATTTGCTTCAAAGAAAAAAAACACTTTTGTTTAAGTATAAACACAAATTACTAAACTCTAACACATGAAGGAAGAAAACCATAGAAAATAGAGTTCTTTAATATACATCGTTGTGAATAACAATTATTAGTTACATGGCAGAACTGATAAGATGCACAAACCAGCGTCTCCACTCAGGCCTTTAATCCACCTATTGTAATAAGTATGAGGTCTAGATCTCATCAGTGTAGATCAGCAATACATAAATACATGTAGAACAACTTCAAGTTTACATGAGGCAGAGAGAGAGAGGGAGAGAGAGAGAGAGAGGGAGAGAGAGAGAGAGAGACACACATGCACACAGAGAGAGAGAGAGAGACACACAGAGAGAGAGAGAGAGAGGGAGAGAGAGAGGGAGAGAGAGAGACACACATACACAGAGAGAGAGAGAGAGAGAGAGAGAGAGAGAGAGAGAGAGAGAAACACAGAGAGAGGGAGAGAGAGAGAGAGAGAGAGAGAGAGAGAGAGAGAGAGGGAGGGAGAGACAGAGAGACACACACACAGAGAGAGATTTGATTTTTCACAAACCCTTTATTCACATGTTCTATATTTTACAAAAACACTAACTTGCAGTATAATTCAAAATAAATAAACAAGAGTGCTGATGTAAAAAAACTCAGTCTTTTAAAAAGTGTGGAAAGGAATGAGCTGAGCAGAGACTCATTATTAAAATCACTGTGCGTTTCTTGTAAAAACATGACATCAATCTTTTTCATTTTCATGGTTTCATAAATACAAGTTATTTTCTTTTGATCTCTTGCACCGTTCACGTTTAAAACCCCAACTTTAAAAACATCCATGTTGTTTAAAATGTTAGAAACAAAAACAGAAAACAATAAATTAATTAATACAAACATTGCTGTCCTTTCTATCACTGCTCAATTGTCGCTTTGCTCTGAGCACCAGTTTTTTTATTCTAAAAACTTCCTGGTCTGTGAGGCCAGACTCCTCCCTCTGGCTCATGTGGAGTCTGGCCGAGGAAATAAAAAGACCGAGATCTGGGAAGTGCTCTTCAATTTTCAGCTGCTGGTTCTTTGTTTGATGTAAAAACGTTTTTAATTTGTCTACTGTGAGCATTCTCTTTTTTTGACTTAAAAGGCGGAAAGTCGCTGCTATCAGACACACACTCACTCGTATCACTCTCCATTTGTACTTTAGTCTTTGCGTCATTTAACATGCTCCTGCTCGACCTCCTGCGCTTTGTTGTTTTCTTTGATTTGACAGCTTCTTCCTCCATCTCCTCCTCCTCCTCCACCCGTTCACTCCACGTCTTCCTGCCCTCCCCTGCTTCTCCTCCTTTTCTTATACTGTCCCCTCCATCCTGTTCAGAAATCTTCTCCTCCACCTGTTTACTAGCTCCACCACCGTCTTTTTCCCCTTTACCTCCCTTTCCTAACACCCGGTGTATTAACTGTACTCACCCCCTGTGTAGGCTCGGTCACAGCCTTGCTTCTCCGCGCTGGCGGAGAAGCCCGTGGAGCTGCTGTCGGCCGCTCAGACACGGGGGTCGGCCCCTCCTCGGGGGGCCCGGCCGCCGCGGGGGGGTGCGACCGGCTCCTTGGGGGCCTCGCCGCTCCGGTACCGGAGGAGGAGCAGCGGGGGCCCCCGCCCCAGCGCTCGCAGCCGGCTCAGGACCGGGCGGAGCCGGGTCACTCCGCCTCGGACAGGATCTCACCGTGTGTCCCTCCTCTCCGCACCCGAAGCACTTCATCACCGCTGTTGTTGCGAAAATCACGTAATCATAATCTACTTTAACGTGGAAGCAGAGGTTGAGCTCCTCGTTCCGGTTGTTCAGTATCATATAGACCTGTCTGCGGTGAGACACCACGTGTTTCAATAACGGAGATTTACATCCAGATAACAACTTCCGTATGGGGGGCGCTACCTTCCCGTACCTGGACAGCTCTTTACTGAGGAACTCATCGGTGATGAACGGAGGGACATTGGACAGGACCACCTTGGTAGCGGGCTGGGACAAAGGCAGCACCTGTACAAAACAACCGTTCACGGTTATTCCTGTCTCGACCACGGAGTTCACCTTCTCCACCCGGTCCAGGAACACGACCACGGCGCTGTTCATACTAGCGGCCGACACCACGCCGCTGTGACCGACCTGCCCCCCCACAGCGAGGCCGATGCTCTCCACGCTGCAGGGGAAACTCACACATATTTTAACCCCGTGTTTTCTTGTCAGTGATTTAAAATTCCCGCTGGCCATGGCGGCAGCCACGCCACCAGCCAGACGCTGGTGAGGGGAAAAACACCCACCACAGAAAGCCCAAACCACCAGAAAATAAACTACGGTGACTCTAATGTGCAATGTGATTGAAAAAATATAACATTTAAAACAAAAGAAGAAAAACAAAAGAACCGAGCGAGAGCGAGGTGGAAGCTACAGTTGAGTCATGATTCCAGTGAAGTCGGTGGAAGGATGTTTATTGAGCATTAAAGCAGAGACAAGTAGAAACAGAACTTTTCTCTCTGAGATGTTTTTCTTCTCGTTACTTCTGGTTTGTCACAGAGGAAATGATCCATGTGTTTGACTCATAGACTGAATATAAAGGCTTTGACTGGGATGTGCTGCTGTTATACTGCAGCGCCACCTGTGGGTCAAAAGTAGAAAAGCCACCACCGCTCTGCACCTGATGCAGAAATGAAAACGTCCAATTTTTAAGTCCAGAGTTTTGATCTTTTGTGTCAAAGACAAAACTCTGATTTTAAACACAAAGTGATTTCAATGTGTTTAACTTTGTGATGAACTAAATCAATTTGTGACATGAATCAAGGAACTTTAAGATCATAAACAAACATAAACACAGAATGTGGTTCTACACACATGGAGACATACTGAGGGACAAAGGTGGACAATAATAAAGACAAACTTAAACACACTGTATGTGACTCTTTATAGAGGGTTTATATATTCTGCTTGTGTTGTGTCATTTCAATAAACACATTCTTCATGTGAATAAACACAATCGGTGCAGGAAGGTTGCTGGTTTGAATCCGGTTCAGATGGGTCTTCCTGTGTGGAGTCTGCATGTTCTCCCCGTGTTTTCTCCAGGTTCTCCAGCTTCATCTCACAAACACATGCAGATTAGGGGTTGTGTAGATTGGAGACTACACACAAGCTGCTGCTGCTTCAGCCTCTGGATCCTCAGGACACAGCTCAGCCTCCGTCCACACACACTGTCCTCTTCACACTGAGCTCCACTAAGACTCAGACTCAGACCCATTCCAGTCCTCACACCTGTTGAGAGAAGAAGAGATCAGTGTCACAGAGACTCACTTCATCAGCTGTGAGTCAGTGATGCAGCTCATCCAGTAGAAAGAGCAGCAGGGACTTCAGTCCTGTTCAGAGGTGGAGCAGCTTCCTCTCTGCTTCATGTTCACGTGTTGGAATGAACACGCTAAGAGCTCAGAGTGTGTCCTCTGCATGTCAAAGTGCAGAGTGGACACCTGAGAGGTGGATTTACTGCTGTTACAGGTGAAGACATGTTTCACTGTGTGTTGATGAACATCTGCTTCTGACAAACTGGGACCAGATGAGACAGATGGACCTCAGCAGAGGTTCTGCTCTGTAGAAAGAGCTCCTGGTTACCATGGTGATGAGGAGAGGCTTCAGTCCCACTGATCTCAGAGCTGTGACAAAGATCCACCTGATCAGTTCTTCACTGATGAAGTGAGAGAACAAACTGTCTCAGATCAGATGAAGACGACAGCGTCTCTGTCCCTCGTGTGAGGCTGTCAGCTGTGGTCCAGCTTCACTTCCTGTTCGCATGAAAACAACAACAGTCATCTTCACGTCAACTCAATCACATGATCCCAAGCAGCTTGTGGCTCGTCTGATTGGCCGACTGTTGTCTCTCTGTGTCTCTGTCCAATCCTGACGTCTGTCCTCATTGTCCTCTCACAGCTTCACTGAGGAAACACTGAGACCTGAACTACGAAGACACTTCAACATGTCCAGGAGATCTTTCTGAGATACAGCTCAACTGAACCTGACAGACAGAGTCAGACTGAGGACAAACACTGTCTCACTGTCTGAGGACACACACAGTCTCACTGATTCTGAAGACACACACTGTCTCTGAGGACACACACTGTCTCACTGACTCTGAGGACACACACCGCCTCACTGCCTCTGAGGACACACACTGTCTCTGAGGACACACACTGTCTCACTGACTCTGAGGACGCACACAGTCTCACTGATTCTGAAGACACACACTGACTCTGAGGACACACACTGTCTCACTGACTCTGAGGACACACACCGCCTCACTGACTCTGAGGACACACACTGTCTCTGAGGACACACACTGTCTCACTGACTCTGAGGACACACACTGTTTCACTGTCTCTGAGGACACACACTGTCTCTGAGGACACACACTATCTCACTGTCTCTGAGAACACACACTGTCTCACTGTCTCTGAGGACACACACTGTCTCTGAGGACACACACTGTGTCACTGTCTCTGAGAACACACACTGTCTCACTGTCTCTGAGGACACACACTGTCTCTGAGGACACACACTATCTCACTGTCTCTGAGGACACACACTGTCTCACTGTCTCTGAGGACACACACTGTCTCACTGTCTCTGAGGACACACACTGTTTCACTGTCTCTGAGAACACACACTGTCTCACTGTCTCTGAGGACACACACTGTCTCTGAGGACACACACTATCTCACTGTCTCTGAGAACACACACTGTCTCACTGTCTCTGAGGACACACACTGTCTCTGAGGACACACACTGTGTCACTGTCTCTGAGAACACACACTATCTCACTGTCTCTGAGGACACACACTGTCTCTGAGGACACACACTGTGTCACTGTCTCTGAGAACACACACTATCTCACTGTCTCTGAGGACACACACTGTCTCTGAGGACACACACTATCTCACTGTCTCTGAAGACACACACTGTCTCACTGACTCTGAGGACACACACTGTCTCACTGACTCTGAGGACACACACTGTCTCTGAGGACACACACTGTCTCTGAGGACACACACTGTCTCTGAGGACACACACATGGACCTGTCTCCAGGAAGCTGACTGACGTCATCTGGTGTTTTGGGGACAGGATGAGTCTGGAGACATTGAGATGTTCTGGGTGAGTTAGAGATCAACTGAACCAACCAGACGTTGATTTAAACTTCCCTTATCCGTCCCTTTAAGGAGAGTGTGCACC
>NC_083637.1:2321640-2376640 GCF_963576545.1 Limanda limanda | reverse complement strand
AGCGTGAGGAGACTGTGCTGCTGGTCCTTCACCAGGTTCAGCTCCCTGAACGAAAGCACAGTCAGCAGACCCACATCCTGGTTCTCTAAACCCTCGGCCCAGTCCAGAGTGAACTTCTGCACCGAGAAGGTTTTTCCAACGCCAGCGACGCCGTTGGTCAGGACGACTCTGATGCGTCTCTGCTGGTCAGTGGAGGCTTTAAAGATGTCGTGGCACTTGATGGGAGTGTCGTGGAGGATCTTCTTCTTGGAAGCCGTCTCAAGCTGCCACACCTCATGTTGAGTATTAACCTCTTCACTCTGTCCCTCTGTGATGTAGAGCTCAGTGTAGATCCTGTTGAGGAGGGTTCTACTTCCTGTTTCATCACTTCCTTCAGTCACATGTTCACATCTCCTCACACTGAGCTGATGTTCATCTAAAACCTCCTGCAGACCACGATCTGCTGAAAGACAAGAAACAATGTTAGAGACAGAGAATCTGAGAAGCTGCTGATTGTTTTCATCAGATACAGAAAAACTACAGAAAATAAAAGCTTTTTAACTTTGTGCTTTCATAACGATGTTAAATGTTGATGCTGAATGAAGGAACAAAATAAAACCACATGTGCTGTGAAGACATCAGCAGACACATGTACAGTGCTGCTCTGACCGGCTGTCTGAGCTCCAGCTCCTGCTCTGGATCTTTGTCCACACTGGGGACAGGAGGAGTCTCCTGAAGAACCAGACTGGTCCCAGTATGAGGTGATGCACTGTCTGCAGAACCAGTGTCCACAGCTGGTGGAGACTGGATCCTTCAGGACGTCCTGACACGAAGCACAGCAGAACGACTGCTCCTCCTCAGAAACATGACTCCTCTTCCTCTCCCTGTGAAGACATGTCCTGATCACTCACATGTCTCAGTCACAGGTTGTCATTACTTCTGTCAAGGAGGTTTTGTTTTCACCCAGTATGTTTGTGTGTTGGTTGGTTCGTTAGTGGGATTATAAAAAACAACAGATTACCAGTAAACTTGGTGGAAGGGTGTGGTCTGTGAACCAGGGGGGGGTCCTCTTTCACAGACATGTTCAGAGGACTGATGTTTACCAGTGTGTGGAATTTGGTGCAGATCCAAATCAAAATGAGTCTCTTGTGGATTTCAAAGTGGTTTCATAAGGAGCGTGTTGGTTCTTGGTGGAGGTCTGAGCTCTTTGAGTGATTCTGAGAGATTAGTCACCAACTTCAATGAAGCTGTGTCCTAATGCAGGGGCCACACTAGAGGAAACAATATCCTCTTCAGAGCAGGTCACAGTAGAAACAGGCTCTTACTTTGTGTGTGAGGGTCCAGGTTCATTACTGAAGTGTGGAGGAACATGTTTGGACATGTCACTCTTCAGAGACAGACAGCTGGACCCTGGAGACTCTGCTCTTAGTCTTTGGTCCTGACCTCTGCAAACACAAACATGTTTTTATTCAGAACTAGGGGTGCAACGATTAGTCGACGTCGTCGACAAAAATCGATGACCAAAATAGTCGCTGACGAATTTACTAGTCGATGAATCGTTGATGACGTCATAGCGCGTGTTTCTCGTGCCGCGCAGCGGAACTAAACAGCGTTTTACCGGAGGTGCTGATGGAAGCAGCTGAGGAGTGAGCCATCTCGCTACCTTCCTATCTCTGAAAGTCGCGCATGTGCAATAGCGACAAAACATGGACCAATGTCGGCGTCCGCTGCCGCGCCGGTAGTGCACCAGGAAGTAAAAAGTTCGGGAGAACTTCACTCTTAACATAGTCCGACAAAAAGTACCTCCAGTATCTGTACAGAGGACCTGCTCTCCAGGGCAGCAGGACACGCGCATTTGAGGAGGAGGAGTCACGTGTGACTTCGTAACGGAGACGATGCGGACTCGCCTCCGTCAGATGTTATATATAAACGTTTATACCTGCGTGCAGGATTCTAGCATCCATAACAAAAATATGGTTTAAACTTTTTTTTAACGAGTTTAAAAGCGTTATGTTATCCTATTGCATGACAAACGTCTTGTTTTAATCAAAATGATATAGTCTGAGGAAGACTGTAGTTTCGTTTGTTGATGTTTTTATTAATGTTATTTTCCCTGTCCTTTTTTGTTATTTTAATTGATTTTTAGTACCTGCACTTGGCCTGTTCTTGGTTCACAGTAAAAAGGGAAACTTAAATTTAAATTAATATTTTTTATTAGCACTTTGCCTGTCCTTGGTTTTAAATGGACAAAAACTTGATTTCTTTGCTTTTGTGTCAACAGTACCCTTATATGCAGCAAAGTTTATTAAAAGACATTTTTGTTAATGAAGTATCAATCTTTATTGTCTTTATTTTCAGTAACCACATGCCTTGAACAACCTTAAGCTAAATTTAAAAGCTGCTTGCTAAATAATAGCAATTGAGAATTTGTGTCATTCATAATCCGATTAGTCGATTAATCGTTTCAATAATCGGTGACTAATTGACTATCAGAATAGTCGTTTGTTGCAGCCCTATTCAGAACACATCATTCACTGGTTCATTCTGTGAGGATTCAGTTTGGAGCTTCACATGTTTGTAGCAGGTCTCTTACTTTGTGTTTGAGGGTCCAGGTTCTTTACTGAAGGTAACATCAGGATGATCATTGGACCAGTCACTCTTCAAAGACACACAGCTGAACCCTGGAGAGTCTGCTCTGTCCTCTTCCTCCTCATAAACACTCATCTTCAGTCTGAGACGAAAAACACTGTGAGCTCAAAGACACACAATGAAGCCAGGAAGTAAACTCAGTGTTTCTTCAAATATAACAGTCAACCCTCTTTTGACAATACACCACTGTTCACACACATACACACAATTTTACGTGTAGTCAGATACACATAATGTCCTCTGAGCGTAAACGCACATACATTCTTCTTCTGCTTCTCAACTTCAGATGTTTCATGCACCTCACACATACACACACACATTACGTCATGTAGTTCTTCTTTTCATGCTCCTTATCAATCAGGGAGTCTGACACACAGCAGATTAGACTATAGGGGAGTCTTTCATGCCTTTTTTCTCACAATATTTCATGAATCACTTCATTAAATTAGTTCTGAGGCGTCCTCTCTCCTGTGCATGGTACGTCCCACACATCAGTACACACACAATGAGATATGCTTTGAGACCGGAACGCTATGACCTCTGGTAACCTCGACATGGCATGCACGTCATCATCACGCGACGCCAGGAGGGCGGGACTGCCTTGTGAACCAGCCAACGAGGCACTGCCCCGCGTATATGCAGCAGCTTCCGTCTAGTCTCGACCAATCCAAGAACCTCTGTCACGCACAGTATCGATATATAAGATATGTGCGCACTTTGTCTCAGCGCCATTTTTCCTGTGCAGCTTAACTGCGTAGAACTGATGGCCCATGCATGCTCAATTGCTAGACACCGCAGTTTCCTGACCTGTGACCTCTGAATAAACTTGCTTAATTTTAACTTGAGATCGACGACTCCTGCCTTTGATTTCCACCCGCAACACCTCCTACACTGTTTCCCTGTTGTCACCGTAACCTGAGACAGTTGTAGGTTTAATGTGTTGGACTCAGCCAATCACAGCGTTGAGTCAAACTGTTGATTTACTGACAGAAGTTCATCCTGAATCTTCTTCTCTCTAAAGTCCAGAAGTAGAAAACTGACCCAGAGTCTGTGACAGTGAAATAATATGAATGAATAATATAAATGTTGCTGAACACTCACCAGCCTCAGACTTCACGTCTCCTCCGTCTGCTGCTTGAAGTAAGAACCAGTCTGAACACTTTCACTAGAGGCTCCTCCCCCTCCGCTCGGCAGTTACTGGAAATCACATGACTCTGGGTGTGACTGGGTGTTACTGTGTGTGTGTTGTGTTCACACTCACCTGCTCGCTTTCCTTCCTTCTGCTCATCCCTGTTGAACCAGTTCACTCTAATAATAAATGAATACACATGAAGCTAACCCTAACCCATGTTTCCTCCTGTGATTTGAAGGTTGTTATATTTGGTATTGGAGCTGAATGTGTGACTCCATCTGCAGAACTCTGCCACGTCAGGTCACATTTATACATTGTCATGAATAATAATTATTAGTTACATGGCAGAACTCCACTCAGGCCTTTAATCCACCCACTGTGATAAGTGTGAGGTCTAGATCTCATCAGTGTAGATCAGCAATACATAAATACATGTAGAACAACTACCGGTTTACATGAGGCAGAGAGAGAGAGAGAGCGAGAGAGCGAGAGACAGACAGACAGACAGACAGACAGACAGACAGACAGACAGACAGACAGACAGACAGACAGACAGACAGACAGACAGACAGACAGACAGACAGACAGACAGACAGACAGACAGACAGACAGACAGACAGACAGACAGACAGACAGACAGACAGAGAGAGAGAGAGAGAGAGAGAGAGAGGGAGAGAGGGAGAGACACACAGAGAGAGAGAGAGAGACAGAGGGAGAGGGAGAGAGAGAGAGAGAGAGACACAGAGAGAGAGAGAGAGAGAGAGAGAGAGAGAGAGAGAGAGAGAGAGAGAGAGAGAGAGAGAGAGAGAGAGAGAAAGCAAATAATGAAACACTTGGGTACAACATACTTCTGCTGACACCTGATGATGTTGTACTGTACATAAATGTGTAGTATTCTATTACATGGTTTGCAGTTTTCACTTCTATGGAATTGGATATTTCAGTGTTTTACATCATGACAAAGATAAAATTGCATAACCACTAAGTTCATTTTTGACATCTCTAATATAAAATTGTATGATCATTATTTTAATGTATTTTAACTTTTGATATTTGTAATTTAATGTATGTTTTAAATGTTTGATATCTGTATGTTTGTCTTAAATGTGGACCCCACTAAAAGTAGCTCTGTCTTAGGGTAGAGCTAATGAGGATCCTTCTAAATAAACAAATAAATAAACAAATAAATAAACATACACATTCATCCTCAACACACCACATGAAATACACAACAGAGCAACACTCAACCAACAAGGACGTCTTGTTAACATTAAACACACACATATCACAGAAAGGACTCAACAGGTTTAACAAGCAAAGACTAAAATCAATGAGTTTATTTAAAGTCTCTTTATTAAAAAGTTATATTTTCATTTACTAATCTATGATTTTGTGACACTGTGAGATTAATAATTAGAAGATTGGAATGATGAGTTTGGGGATCATGTGTTTATTTGGCTGCAGGTCGAGGATTAAAACACAAGTTTTTACTTCATGTTTAATAATTAAAACAGATTTAAAAGGCACTGCAGAGGCAATGTAACTGCAGTTAAAGACTCCTCCACACGGTGGCAGTATAGTAAAGGCTATAACGTCCAGTGAGACACAGAAGCATTTTATTTATCATCGTCCTCTTGAGTTTTTATTCTTCCTTGTAAGTTTCCTTTAGGCTGTGATGTGTCCATAGGTTATAAGTTATAAGTCTTACTTAATTTTAATCTAATTTAATCTTACAAATTAAAATTAATTTTTGTTATACATTCAAATAAATCCAGATCTGGTGAATTTAAATGTTTTCATATAAATAAAACCAGACTGTTGATTAAACAGCAGGATGAGGGTTGAGTGACGAGCAGCGCCCCCTGGTGGAAACCTGCAGGTGGTGGACGACCCCTGCTTGTTCCGGGGGCGGAGCTGTGGCTCTGGTGGGTAAACACACACTCTGCATGGTGGTGTGTGTGTCTGTGTGTGTCTGTGTATGTGTGACAGTGGTTTCAGACAGTTGTCAGGTGAGTGTAACTTTTTGTCATGTGGATAAAATAATAATAATCTAACAACTTGTATTTTGACTTTTTTGATAAAAACCTCCGAGTTGAGACAGTTTTGAAAGTTTCTGGTGAAATGTAACTCTGGTCAATATTTACAGAAGCAGGTTAATGATAACCCCCCCTCACCCTGCTACACACACACAGACACACACACAGACACACACACTCAGTGTCCGGTCACCATGCTGTGCGCTCGGATGTGGAGACGCCAGGTTCCTCTCCTGTGCAGCCGAGGATCGTGGGTTCGATCCCGGAGCCACGTCGCCGCTGGAGCCGCTGCCAGGCTGGACCTCAGCGGCATCTACCCCCCCATCGCGACCCCCTTCACCGCCGGGGAGGACGTGGACCACCGGGCGCTGGAGGGCAACCTGCAGAAGTATGCCCGGATCCCGTTTAAAGGTCAGAGACTCTGCAGAAGCTTCTAGTGGATCCAGATCCTCCAGACCCGAGTCAGATGATCCAGATCCGAGTCAGAGGATCCAGAAGGTTCCTCTCAGGGGAACGGGTTCATCTGGTCACTGATTGACTTCAGTGGTGTTAGAACCTGGAGGCTCCAGCTGCTCATTGGTTCATTGACCAGTCTGTTTGTTCAGGGACCTGCAGGAGGTCAAAGTTCAGCTCCAGGCAAACAACGGGTTTAGGGTTTGTCTCCTCCTGGTGGTTCTCTAACGCTACTACAGCTGGAGTATTTACAGAATGCTCAGTATTCTGTTACCACACTTATATATCAGTTTATCAGTCATAACAGTATATATCTGTTATTTTCATATTGTTGTTTTACAGAAAACCACTCAAACATTTTTTTACCTTAAATCTAAATTGAGGTTTTGATGAGATGAATTAAGTAAAAATAAAAACCTCTTTCAGTTTTTCTAGCTGCTTTAATAAGGTTTCAGTTTATTCAGACATTTCATTTCAATAGATTTACAACACGTGCAGTATTCTGCTTCTTACAGTGATTCTATATCACCGTTAAATTATGGATACACCCCCACAGATATGAATATTACAGCTGTCAGTTCTACCCAAACTAACACAGCTGTTGTTTTTATATTTCATATGAAACCGTGGAAACTGAAACATAAAGATAAGATGAGATAATCATTTATTGATCATCACGGGGCCTATGTGGGAAATACAGCAGAACAGATACAGGTTAAAAAAATGTGATTGAATAAAAATAGAATAAACTAAAACAGTTTAAGATGATTGAGACAAGGGATACAACTCTAATACTACACACTGCTGTCATGTGTGTGTTTGTACCTCTGTCCTCTGCTTGTAAGCCAGACAACACAAAACAACACAAAACAACTCGGTGGATTTCCATGAAACTTGGTGTGAGGATGTGGTCTGAGAAGGACTCACTACCTTTGTGGTGCAGAATAGATAGATAGATAGATAGATAGATAGATAGATAGATAGATAGATAGATAGATAGATAGATAGATAGATAGATAGATAGATAGATAGATAGATAGATAAATAGATAGATAGATAGATAGATAGATAGATAGATAGATAGATAGATAGATAGATAGATAGATAGATAGATAGATAGATAGATAGATGTATAGATAGATAGATGTATAGATAGATAGATAGATAGATAGATAGATAGATAGATAGATAGATAGATAGATAGATAGATAGATAGATAGATAGATAGATAGATAGATAGATAGATGGATAGATAGATGGATGGATGGATAGATGGATGGATAGATGGATAGATAGATAGATAGATAGATAGATAGATAGATAGATAGATAGATAGATAGATAGATAGATAGATAGATAGATAGATAGATAGATAGATAGATAGATAGATATATAGATGTATAGATGGATAGATGGATGGATAGATAGATAGATAGATAGATAGATAGATAGATAGATAGATAGATAGATAGATAGATAGATAGATAGATAGATAGATAGATAGATAGATAGATAGATAGATAGATGATAGATGGATAGATGGATAGATGGATGGATAGATAGATAGATAGATAGATAGATAGATAGATAGATAGATAGATAGATAGATAGATAGATAGATAGATAGATAGATAGATAGATAGATAGATAGATAGATAGATAGATAGAGTACTTTATTCATCCCCGAAGGAAAATTAAGTCGTCATAGTAGCCGGTATATTTTAATACAATAAAATACAATAGAATAAAATAATAAAAAATATTGCGGTAGAAAGAATAAAAAACAGAAACACAAGATAAATAATCAAGAGATCGACCCAGAGATTTCTCAGAGAATAATTCATGGATGTTGATGAAAAGAGTTGGACATGTTTTGAAGACCGATATTAATGAGCGTGTGCAATTTGGTGCAAATCCAAATACAAGTGTCGGCAGGGGAACTGATCAGGTCTGGTTTCAGGTCTGGTGGTGCAGGGCTCCAACGGAGAGTACCCCTACCTGACGGAGGAGGAGCGGGTGGAGGTGGTGAAGACGGTCAGACGCTCGCTGCCCGCCGGCAAACTGCTGATGGCCGGATCAGGCTGTGAATGTAGGAAACTGTGTGTGTGTGTGTGTGTTAGTGTGTGTGTGTAACAGCACTTAGCTTTTTGTAAGCTCAGGGTTCAACGTTAAATACTTTTTATATTCATATTCAACAGTGATGATCACTAGTCGTCGTCATGTGAACAATCCACTTGAAACAAGATTTTAATCAACAGGTTTTTTATACTCAGATGTTTTCACTGCAAATGTCAAAGTTCCTTTTAAACAATTTGCTAACATTGAATTTCATAATGTTTTACAATAATCTAAATCCCTGACATTAACTTGAACCCAACAAAAAAATATTAGAAAGGAAAAAAATCTTATTCTATGAAGTGAAGTCAAAGAGTCAAATATTTTTAATTGTAAATCGACGACTAAAATCCGATTGAAGAGGCACAAACTTATGAAAATAAAAAACCTTAAGAACAAGAATCCTTCAGTTTTTCCAGCGACTCTATAAAGAGCTGAAGTCAAGGTTGTTGTGTTTAGTTTGTTAAAGGAGAAATAAAACTCACAGTATAAACGAAGCCCTTGCACAGAGTGTGAGGTTAATCATACATCATGTGCACGTACGATCTGTTTAGAAAATTAATGAGAAATGAACTCCTGGAACCGGAGAAGTTCTGAAATTGAGAGCTCTCTGTTTCTCCTCCGCTCAGCCACCCGAGCCACGCTGCAGCTCACGGAGAAGATGGCGGCGGCCGGCGCCGACGTCGTCCTGGTGGTGAATCCCTGCTTCTACAAGGGGAAGATGGACGCTCGCGCTCTGATCCAGCACTTCACTAAGGTAACGTCAAATCCATCGCGACTGCGACACTTCGTTTAAGTCCGAATCTTCTTAAATCAGCTCTGACGGGGAAATGGGGAACAAACCAAACTGTTAAGAAATGTTCAAGATCGCATGACCACGTTCATGTGGTCCATAAATTAAGAAAAACATCCTTGGAGTTAGACTGTATATCTTACTCTTAATCCATCGTGATGCGCAGTGTTTTTATGGTGTCAATATCTCTATATATTGTTTATTGTCGTACAGAGATTATGTGATACTCAATGTAAATTTGACATTGATTCCTGTTCTACTGTGCCTTACCTCCTAATAAAAATATTTAAAAAAAAAAAATTTAAAAAAATAAATGTTCAAGATGTCTTCCAGGTATGTTTAAGGACCATTGACTGAAAATATAAATGGACAATGTGTCTCCAATTCCTATATATATATATAAAACCGATCCTGGAGCCAGCCACCAGGGGGCGATCAGGTCTGTCTGTCTGAAGTCTTTATTTACAGTCTACACTCAACACCAGTGACTGTGAATAAGGAATCAAACCTGAGTTGTTAAGTTTATTGCGATGTAACCATGGACGTTTGAACATGCGCCCCCTGCAGGTGGCGGACAGCAGTGCGGTGCCGGTGGTGCTCTACAGCGTTCCGGCCAACACCGGACTGGAGCTGCCGCTGGACGCCGTCGTGCATCTGTCTCAGCATCCGAACATCGTGGGCCTGAAGGACAGCGGAGGAGACGTAAGAACCCCAACCCACCATCTATTACACTGTTATTACACAGTTATTACACAGGTTTAAAAGATATTTATAGAGACTTTCAAACACTCCCTCCCACGAAGTGAAGCCCAAATATCTCTGGTACGATGACGCCATCTTTACGTCTGGGCTGAGATCTCTTCTCCGCCCACGCAGGTTTCTGAGTTTCAGCAGATTAGCCCCTCGCAGCCTCGGTGGAGAACAGAGTGAGAACTAGTGAAGAAGTTCCAGATGAAGTCTCTCTCGCTGCTGGAGAGAAACGAACAGCTTCCTCTTGTCGAGCTCTTCACACTGTGTGGTGTTTTTTTGGTCTGTGTGGGCAGAAGTTGCAAATAGATTCCTGATTGGGTAAATAACATGTTTGTCCACTCGCTGGGAGACAGAAGCGTGGGAGGAGTTCAAGCTGCCGAGTGGCCTTGCTCAATTTGTGGGCGTGAAGAGGCCGAGCAGCGAATCCAGGAGGTGACGGGTCAGCGTGAGGACGAGAGACGAGCGGCAGAGGAATGATTCACAGCAGAAACATCTCCACCGCTGATGGAACTCACTGGTTTTATATTTTGGGGCGAAGTGAATCTGAAAAACGTTGTCAGAGGAAAAACAGACTCGAGTGAAAAGGAGTAAAACTCGTCTCGCGTCCGATTGAATTGAGATTGAATTTGATTGGTTGTGGAAAAGTTCTTTTTAGTTTTAGAATCTTCGCCAAACGAGGTTCTGTTTTCATCTGGGTTTGGCTTGGTTAGTTTGTAGAATTGCGAAGTAAAGTATTTTAATTTATTCAAAACGGCGAGATTTTTGTACATTTTCACAAATTATTCAGCGAATAATTCTTCCAAGTTTCGAGGTGTTTAGATAAACTCACCTTCTGGGTCGAGGCTAAAGAAACATCATCTAATCTGAATCGTTCTGGACGACTTTGAAATCAAACATTGTAAATCTCCTCCTCTCCTCCTCTCCTCCTCTCCTCCTCTCCTCCTCTCCTCCTTTCCTCCTCCCCTCCTCTCCTCCTCTCCTCCTCTCCTCTTCCCCTCCTCTCCTCTCCTCCTCTCCTCCTCTCCTCTCCTCCTCCCCTCCTCTCCTCCTTTCATCTTCCCCTCCTCTCCTCCTCTCCTCTTCTCCTCTCCTCCTCTCCTCCTCTCCTCCTTTCCTTCTCTCTTCCTCTCCTCCTCTCATCTTCCCCTCCTCTCCTCCTCTCCTCTTCTCCTCTCCTCCTCTCCTCCTTTCCTTCTCTCTTCCTCTCCTCCTTTCCTCTTCCCCTCCTCTCCTCCTCTCCTCCTCTTCTCTTCCCCTCCTCTCCTCCTCTCCTTTTCTCCTCCTCTCCTCTCCTCTTCCTCTCCTCCTCTCCTCCTCTCCTCCTCTCCTCCTCTCCTCCTCTCCTCCTCTCTTCCTCTCCTCTTCCCCTCCTCCTCCTCTCCTTCTCTCCTCCTCTCCTCTTGCCCTCCTCTCCTCCTCTCCTCTCCTCCTCTCCTCCTCTCCTCCTCTCCTCCTCTCCTCCTCTCCTCCTTTCCGTCTCTCCTCTCTTCCTCTCCTCCTCTCCTCCTCTCCTCCTCTCCTCTTGCCCTCCTCTCCTCCTCTCCTCTCCTCCTCTCCTCCTCTCCTCCTCTCCTTCTCTCCTTCTCTCCTTCTCTCCTCCTCTCCTCTTGCCCTCCTCTCCTCCTCTCCTCCTCTCCTCCTCTCTTCCTCTCCTCCTCTCCTCCCTTCCGTCTCTCCTCTTCTCCTCTCCTCCTCTCCTCCCCTCCTCCTCTCCTCCTCTCCTCGAGGGACAGATTCTCCCGAACACAGCTTTTGGTGTCAGGCTCCTTTACACTCATCTGTTTCTCTCTTGTTAAAAGATCAGTCGTTCTGAAGTGAGAGAAACTAGATGTTGTTTGTTTTACAGATGTGTGTGTTTGTGTGTTTGTGTGTTTGTGTTTTGAGGCGTCTCCGGCTCGGTTGTGTTTTTGTTTTCTCGGCACAGACGAGATGTTGTGACGCTGATGATCGGTGAGAGCGACAGCTTCCGCTCACAAGCCGGCAAAAAGTTTGTGAATAAATGGAGACGCTGCTGTAAACAAGCTGCGTTCGCTCACGTGACGGTTTGAAAGCGCTGTCAGCCTCCTGATGTTCTCCGGCTCGGTTCCACCTGAGGAACCTTTAATGTTCTCGTCACACAGTAAAGAGATCTGCTGCTGTAACCATCCTCCCCTCGGGGATCGGTAGAGCTTCATCTGATCCGAGGCTCGTTCCTGAGAGTTTCCCCATCGGATCCAATCTGAGTGATTATTGTATTTTACCCCGAAGAGACGTTTATAGCTACAACTTAAAAATAGTGCTGAACATTAGGATATGATAAACTCATGGAATTTAAAGACATTTCACACATCGTTTCAAGGATTTCTCTAATATTTAAAAATTGAACCCTCTGAAAACCACAGTGGGAGATTGTGGTTTTCATGACTCATGTTCAAATCAATAATTTTCTTAATTCATTTGCTGCAGAAATCTTCTCCCTTAAGATACGATGAGTCAAATTACAGATGTGTTGAACCTGAATTATCGTCAGAATGAATCTGTAGAACTTGAGTCATAAGTCAGATGCAGATGACGTCAGGAAAGAGGAGGAATAAATAAATAAATAACGAGTGTGTGAAGCTTTAAATGATCATAATTGCAGGTTGAACGTAATTAATCTCACCCACCAGCAGTGGAGCTGCTGCTTTACTTCCTCAGCTTCTATTTCCAGGCTCCTCCCACTTCCTGTGTCTCACATGCACGTGGAGACGCCGTCAAGATTCTGTTGAACCTGGAAACTTAAAAACGTGATGATTGTCAGGTTCTGCAGATTCAAGACTCATCTTGTTTTTGGAGAATGAGATTCAAGATTCAAGATTCAAGATTTTTATTGTCAAATGCGAGATAACATGAAGCAGTCGCTGGCTCTCTTTAAGCAATGCTCAGTCATTTCAACCAAAAAAATAAAATAAAAATAGAAATAGTATAAAATAGAATAAAAATAGAATATCAATAAAATAGAATAAAATAGAAAATAAAATATATATATATTGTTGTGCAATAGGAGTAGACTTGACGTTGGCTAATTATTAATAATCATGAAATATGATTATTAAAATAATAAAAGATTATTTATTAAAAATAATAAAAAAATGATAAGGCCATAACTTATCGTAGAGGGGCACCACCCTGGTTACAGGGACCAACGAAATCAAGCTATAAATATCAGTCTCATATGATATTGGTCAAATTAATAATCTTAATAGTTATTATTAATGATTATTTCTTAAACAATGAAGGGTTTTCGAGTTCAAGCACAGGCTATCGTAATCCAGCTGTATTCACACACATATGCACAAATAATCACAGACTACAGATACTTTAATTACAAAAGCATTTATTAAAGAGGGGAAATAAAGTTAATGCTATTTAATGATTCATCATTTTAACAAACTCCAATATTTTAAAAATAACCACAGCAGCAGCACCAGCTCCAGGCTGTCTGAAGAAGGTGTGAATAAAGGCTGAAAACTGGCCAAACTGGTTTCAGCTTGGCCTGGCAGGCCTCAAGTATTTATGAGCCATTGTGTGGAGGTCAGATCTCAGGACTTCACCCCCAACAATATCTAAATATATATCTTTACATGACGCCGGATTGGTAGCAATAAAACATTAGAAAGTGCAGCCTTCTTCAATAACATAAAGCAAAGAATCCATTTTGATTATCAGTGTTGTTATATTGAAATAAATACAAGTTACAAGTTATCACACAAAACAGAAGAAAAGTTATTATAATGTATTTCTTGGAGGTTTGGTTTCACGTCCGTTTCCCCCGAAGTCTCGTCTCACTCCTGATAACTGTTCCACAGAATGTAAATCTGAACGTATATAAGGAAGTTTATTAATATTAAAACACAGAGCGACTCCGGTCTTGATTCACGCGGAGGCTGAGAGTCGCACACTTCAGGCTAATGGCGATAATGAGACTTTAAAAGGAGCTAAGAGCTAATGAGTGGTTTCCTGTCACATGGGCAGGACAGTGACCAGCAGGAGCTCCCAGGCGCTGATTGACTGACTGATCAATTACAGGCCTGCGTGTTTGAAATGACTGATCCGGGGAAGCTGAGTGACACCCGGCGGTTAAAAATAGAGCCCCCCCCCCGCCGGTAACGGTGATGGAGGCTGAAGCCGCCGGCTCCACGTTCTCCCTGCGGACGCTTCGGCTTCAAGTGCAGAGAAGAAGAAGACGCCGAGTCGTCCTCGCCGTCTTCTTCTTCTTCTTCTTCTCTCGCTGCCTTTGAAGGTTCCAGGTTTATTTGGATTCTCACGTCCGGGTTGACAAAAGAGAATTAGAAGATGCAAAACAAAATAAGGAGCGGATGAATTATTCATGAGCTCCTCCTCCTCCTCCTCCTCCTCGTTTGAAGTTGATTCCTCTTTTTATCTCTCTTGGGACTTGGATATATCTCTCTCTCTCTCTCTCTCTCTCTCTCTCTCTCTCTCTCTCTCTCTCTCTCTCTCTCTCTCTCTCTCTCTCCTTCTCCCATTTGGGCTGTTGAATGAGTCGCTGCTCGTCTCACGTTGAGCGATCTGTTTACCTTGTGCGATGTTGGGTTTCTCTCAGTCTCCTGTGACGTCTCCCCCCCCCCCGGGGATTAGAGATGCCACAGCAGGGGGGAGTGATGACGATGAAACACTCCTGGTCTTTTACCTTCTTCTTCTTCTTCTCCTCTCGCTCTCTGTGTCTCCTCAGATCACGCGGCTCGGCCTGATTGTTCACAGAACCAAGGAGCAGGACTTCCAGGTGCTGGCGGGCTCGGCCGGGTTCCTCATGGCGGCCTACTGCGTCGGTGAGAAACCTAAAACCAGCCGAGTCGTTCCTCACAGGGAAGCGCTCGCCATCTCTCCTCCTCCTCCTCCTCTCTTTCATCTGTAACCAGAGGGACAGCACCGGGACGAGTGTTGCATCACGTGGTCGTATCTTCATCGTGTTTTCTTCGTCGGCTCAGAGCAGACGCCAACATCCTTCGTTTTCTACCCAGAAGTCTTTGCATTCTGAGGTCACTTCCTGTAGTCGTTTCAGATTTCACTCACACTTCACATAACACTCTAAAGACAAGATTCACAGGATTCACGTTCCAGAATTCTACTCTCCTCCTCTCCTCCTCTCCTCCTCTCCTCCTCTCCTCCTCTCCTCCTCCCCTCCTCTTTCCCTCCTCTCCTCCTCCTCTCCTCCTCTCCTCCTCTCCTCCTCCCCTCCTCCCCTCCTCCCCTCCTCCCCTCCTCTTTCCCTCCTCTCCTCCTCCTCTCCTCCTCCTCTCCTCCTCCTCTCCTCCTCTCCTCCTCTCCTCCTCTCCTCCTCTCCTCCTCTCCTCTTCCTCTCCTCCTCACCTCCTCACCTCCTCTCCTCTTCCCCTCCTCTCCTCCTCTCCTCCTCTTCCCCTCCTCTCCTCCTCTCCTCTTCCTCTCCTCTCCTCCTCTCCTCTTCCCCTCCTCTCCTCCTCTCCTCCTCCTCTCCTCTTTCCCTCCTCTCCTCCTCTCCTCCTCTTCCCCTCTCCTCTTCCCCTCCTCTCCTCCTCTCCTCCTCTCCTCTTCCCCTCCTCTCCTCTCCTCCTCTCCTCCTCTCCTCCTCTCCTCTCATCCTCTCCTCCTCTCCTCCTCTCCTCTTCCCATCCTCTTCTCTCCTCCTCTCCTCCTCTCCTCCCCTCCTCTCCTCCTCTCCTCTTCTCCTCCTCTCCTCTCCTCCTCTCCTCCTCTCCTCCTCTCCTCCTCTCCTCCTCTCCTCCTCTCCTCTTCCCCTCCTCTCATCCTCTCCTCCTCTCCTCCTCTCCTCCTCTCCTCTTCCCATCCTCTTCTCTCCTCCTCTCCTCCTCTCCTCCCCTCCTCTCCTCCTCTCCTCTTCTCCTCCTCTCCTCCTCTCCTCTTCCTCTCCTCTTTCCCTCCTCTCCTCCTCTCCTCCTCCTCTCCTCTTTCCCTCCTCTCCTCCTCTCCTCCTCTCCTCCTCTCCTCCTCCTCTCCTCCTCTCCTCCTCTCCTCCTCTCCTCCTCTCCTCTTCCCCTCTTCCCCTCCTCTCCTCCTCTCCTCCTCTCCTCCTCTCCTCCTCTCCTCCTCCACGTTGTCATACAAACGACAAACTTTACATTTGTGTTTCTTCTCTTTTCACTTCAACAAATCCAATGTGTTTTCAGACATGAACTCTGGGAATCACACAAATCTGGTGTCGCTCAACTCCGTCGTGGTTGTGTTTGCGTTGTGTGTAGTTGTGCGTTGTGCGAGAAGCCTCTGTTATCGAGGTCCCACTGATCCAGACACTCGACCACTAGTGAGAAACAAACCCTCCTCCTCTCTTCCACCAGACTCAGGAGCCACATCTGAAACCTCAGATCCGAACGCCACCATCTTGCACCTCTGGAGTCGGAGTCTTTGCAGCGATCGATAAAAACCTTATTCCCCTGAACGCAGCCCAGTTTGACCATTTAAGTGTTTTCATCAGAGTTTTCTCTCATCTTCTTCTTCTTCATCATCATCTTCATCATCATCATCATCATGTCTCTCAGCGTCTGATCCTTCATGTGAAGCTCAGTCATCAAACATCAGTTCCTTCTCACTGCAGAGTTATGAAGAGGCTTCTTCTGCTTCTCATGTCGACCACGTGCAGCGGACGCTCGGATCAGATCAGAAGACGTCGGGGGGGGAGACATCAACATGATGCTCAGGAACCTAATGAGTCATGTTCACGCACACACACACACACACACACGTTTCTACAGCTTTCATAGTGAGGACATTCATTGGTATAATGTATTCCCTTGCACCTAACCCTAACTACCACACTACATGTCTAACCCTTAACCCAAGTCTCAATCCCAAAACAGTCCATTAAACGGGGGGGTCACAGTACACACACACACACACACGCACACACACACACACACACACACACACACACACACACACACACACACACACACACACGTACACACACATGATCAGAAGTGTGAGCATCTATCCTTATTAGGACATTGCATTGACTTTCATTCATTTTGATGATGAGCATAATCCCAAAACCAGTTCACGTCTAACCAGGACCTCAGGAAGACATGTTGCCTCATTAGGACAGGGATGTGGACACACATGCACACACATGCACACACACACACACACACACACACACACACACACACACTCGGCCCCTCAGCTCTCTGATCTAAGATTCCTGACATGCTCTCATCTCCATAACTGAAATATGGGAGTAATTGGCTGTGTGTGTGTGTGTGTGTGTGTGTGTGTGTGTGTGTGTGTGTGTGATTAGATAATGTGTGCATGCTGTGAGTGTGTGTTGATTTTTTCGTGGCCGAATTCAAGCATCACACTGATGCTGAAGGGGGCGGGGCCTCTGCCTGTCAGTCAAACCCTCTATCAGCTTATCACAGTAAACTCATCTGCTTCAGAAGTTATTCACATGAACGTATGAATTAGAAACGGTCGATGCAGGAGACTCTCTCTCTCTCTCTCTCTCTCCCGGACGCGTTGGGCCGAGCGAGGAGGCGGCGCCGCTCACCTGGCGACTGACAGCTGACGATCTGAGCGTCTGCAGACACACAAACACAAAGAGACACACACCAACCCTCCGGCTCGTCTCTCTGCACAACAACAACACGTCCAAGGCCACGAGTCTCTTCTTCTCTTCTTCTCTTCTTCTCTTCTTCTCTTCTTCTCTTCTTCTCTTCTTCTCTTCTTCTCTTCTTCTCTTCTTCTCTCCTTCACCAGACGACCACGAGCTGTTGCTCTGAGAAACCATCGGATCTTGTTGCCTGGGAAAATATCTGCCTCACAATAAATAATCATATCAACACATGTGAACTGATCTGTGAGGAGAGGAAACTGCTGAGAGTAAATACTGTCCTGTGAGTTCCCTGTTGTGTATAAAACCAGGAAGTTGATGTGTTTATTGAAGAGGAATCACTGGAACTTCCTGTTTTATCTTTTATCTTTAAATTTCTCTATTGAAATCGGGATTAATAAAGTATCCATCTATCTATCTATCTATCTATCTATCTATCTAACCTCTGGAGCTTCTTGGATTTTATTGTGAAGCTAATTCTTCTTCTGGACTCAACAGAAGAATCAGTTCCTCTTCAACAGATGTTTTCACTTGATCTTTCGTTCTTTTCTTCATTTTACTACAAGTTTACGTACAAAAGGTTGAATATGACAGAGACTATTCCATCTCTTTATACGCTGATGACTCACCGCTGAGCGACCTGTGTCCCAGGTGCGGTTGGGGGCGTGTGTGCGCTGGCGAACGTCCTGGGCCCCGAGCTGTGCGAGCTGGAGCGTCTGTGTGTGTCCGGCCTCTGGGAGGACGCCAGAGTCCTGCAGCAGCGCCTCATCGAGCCCAACGCCGCCGTGAGTACCATCTGCTGCACGCCGGACGCTTTTATCCACCGCGCCGCTAAAAGGAGAACGCTCCTCTCCTGTCACTGGTGACTCGACTCTCTGGGGCCGAGCCACAGGAAAGAGTTTCACAAGTTTAATTAAACCTCAGCCGGACGAGGAAGAGAAGCAGGGTTTTCAGGGGTTAAGGAAGTTTCTACTGAAACAAAAGAAAATTAGAGTTAAAATAACGAATCACCTCTTTGCTCCTGAGGTTCAGATGATTGTTAAAATCATTTTCCTTTTCGAAATGTTTGAATAAAACACAGAAACCAGGAAACGTTTAGACACTGATCACGTGAACCATGAAACAAGGAAAATAAAACCACGACTGTTTATAAAAACACAAAAACTGAAGGTTTCGGAAAGTGAAGCTGCTGCGTTAGAGCCTGAAACCTGTCTTCTCTCTCTGACCAGCAGGGGGCGACTCCACTGGTAATTTCTATAAGTCTAAGACAAAGTGACTCTACTTCTCACTTTATAACGTCAGTAAACATTAAGGAGTTTATGTCTCAGTCTCTAGTTTCAAGTCTTCTTCAAACACCTGATGTTCATTTAGTAAATTATGATAAATTAGAGTCAAACAGACCATAAAGCACTGGCTGTATTGGGGGGTGAATACCACAGTGTGATTGACAGCTAGTTCCGCCCAATGGGTGCAGTTGTAGTTGGGCGTGTAGTGTCCATTAATCAGGCTCCACCCCCTCTCCTCCAAATATGTTCTCTTCTGGTTTCAAAAATTCAAGATGGCGCCGAACAACACTTCAAACTGAGGCTTCAAACATCAGCTCACAAACCATTGAGTGACGTCCCAGTGGGTGGATAAACCATTTAGGCCACACCCACACATCAGTGTTGCTGCGGTTACGCCTGCCGAACAAACTACTTCCAAAACGTAGAAGTTTAGAGGACACGTTTGCTTCCTGATTGGTTCTTATCCGTCACATGACTCGACAACCAGCAGTTAATGCAAAGCCAGTAAATTAGAAAAGTGAGATTTCCACCCTTTTAAAAATTACAAAAACAGAGATTTGAATTAAAACAGTTTAGACTTGAAGCTCCTGGACGTTTCCTCCGCGTTGTGACTTCTACAGAAACGTCACCTGAAAGTGTTTGTGACCACGAGGTGAAAACGCCCCCCCCCCCTCCACACGTGAGCTGCATCGTGAAGATCTGCAGTCGAGTATTGATCACAGGATCCTGAACCTGCCGGATTCCAAGTGTCATCGCTGATAAAGCTCCGAACGAGTGGGGGGGGGGACTGAATGTATGGAGATTCATTGGAGCTCTGTGTTGCTAGGTGACCAGGAAGTTGGGAGTTCCCGCCCTCAAACAGGCGATGGAGTGGTTTGGTTTCCACGGCGGCGCCTGTCGCTCGCCGCTGCAGCCGCTGAGCGAGGCCGAGACGCAGCAGCTGAGAGGAGACTTCACGTCCAACGGCTGGCTGTGAGCTGTGTGTGTCTGTGTGTGTGTGTGTGTGTGTGTGTGTGTGTGTGTGTGAGAGAGAGTGTGTGTGTCTTCACTTGTATCTGTTCAGTCCTCAGGTCCGTGTGACACGTGGTCGACGAACAGCAAGAGAATAAATCTGATTCTGCCTCACAGCTCAAAAATCTCCCAATAAATCAACTTTCTTCTGATTTGAAGTTAACGTGTAAAATTAAATAACTGCAACTTTAATTTTACTTTATGTTAACGATTCAATGTGTTTTACGTGTTCTGCCTCTTCATTAATGTCTGTGTCAGAAAATCACATTTAAATGTTCAGGAGGAATTGTTGTTGAAGAAGTGATGATGAATCGATCTGTGTGCGACTCGCTGCTCAAACAATAATAAAACACACAATAAGCAACACAATCTGATTTCCTGTTTTTATTCATTCTTTATGTTTATCAATATGTAAATATCACAGTTTGTCAAGGTGCTCCACATGTCCTCATCTTACAATAGGAAACATGAAGTAGACAAATATCACAAACAGATTGTTTTTATAATAATACGTTTGAATCTTATTTCCTGAGATATTGACAATAATATGGAAACTCGATATATACCTATATCATATTATTATTATACACCTGGTCGTATAAAGTCATTATAAGAACTTCTTGTTGCGTTCATCTTTATTTTGTAGTCGAGTGTCAACAAACACGTTCTCGGAAATGTTGAAATATCACAGCCGACCGAGGGTCAGACGATTAAACAGATAAGAGACAGTTCCAGTCAGTGGAAAGAACTCAGAAGAAAACAAACCAAACTAATGTGTTTTTATACATGTATGTAGCTAGTTAGTTAGTTAGGTCCTCCCGTAACAAGTAATAACAGTTTGCATTGGTTGGCCTACACAGTAAAAATCTTAAACAGATTATAAAGAAAATATTCAACACACACAAACAGACACACACAGAGACCAGAGTTGATGCTGAGCAAAGCTTTAATAAGAGAAAACAGAACATCACAAAAATCAGTGATGCATTTTACATAGATATGATTATATAGATTACATAAGTACGTTGTCGTGGATTGTGGTTCAGACGATCGACTGTAAATAAATATGAAGGATGCAGCTTCTCTTCCTGTCTTTGTTCACAAATGAAGCCAAAACATCGTGGACGTCTCGTTTTAATATCAAATAACTAAATAAAACCAAACTGATCAGGAAAATTTCAGTTTGATAAGAACGAACTGAAATTGAAATAACCCGAAATCTTTAAGAGACATTTATTTAATGTTTATAGTTTTTTGTATCTGCTAACATGGAGGAGGAGGAGTTTATGACCTTTACAGCAGCCAGCCTCCAGGGGGCGATCAATGCGCGTTGGTTTTACTTTTGGTGGCTGTCATGTCGTCCATCTTTATACATTTTTCTTTTAATATTATCAAAGTTTATCTATTAACAGACAATCAAAGAACCGTAATACAATTCTAAAGTACTACATTTAATTCCTTCAAAGCTCAAAGCCTCATTGGTTAGCTGCAAAGCTAACGCGCTAATCGTGGCATTATCGCGTGATCATGTTAGCAAAGCTAGTTGCGTTAAACTCAGACTCAGTCCTGTCGTTCAGAAAAGGTTCATTTGTTTGCTTCATTTTCGTTTTCCTGCAGTGCGCCACGCATTTGGATCCTGAATACCACCTCCACCTGTTTGAGAATTCTTGGAAGCAGAGGGCGGATCGTCTGAAACACATTCGTGTGCGACCGAAGAGCCTGTTAAGCAGCTGACGCACTGCTTTGTGTTGTTTCTTTCCCTATCACAGCGGAAGATGTTTTGTAAACCAATTTGAATTTTAGTGGGACCTTCGGACGCTGCGAGTCGCCTGAGGGCTTCACGGAGCTCTTTGACACCCTCTTGGGGCCTGAATATTTTAGAAAATACAAATGCGTAATCACTCCACCACTGAATGATGTTTATCTTCTGAAGGATTCTATAATTGCCATCTTGCTTTGTACATTTCTCAACACATGGGGAGGCCAAAACATAGAAAAGCAATAAATCACGCTTAGAGATTTGATCCCTTTTGATCAAAATTCTCAGGTCGGTCACAACGCGGAACTCTGCATGATCAGTAAAACGAGGATGTTCATGCTTCAGAGGCCTGGCTGCAACCACCCTGCTGCCAACATACACTCCACCGTTGTTGATCTCTTTGGTCACGTTGTCAGCAGGGTCACTATCGAGGACTCTCTGGATGATTTGTTGAGCGTTCTGGTTCCGGTTCCGCGGGATACTCACGGCCAGACTGAACATACGTTCTACACCGTACCTGCAAAAAGGGTAAAATGAGGTCAACAGGTTAAACATGTAAGTTACCATGGACACAACACAGTGACCTGTAGGTCGTGTCCCAGCAGTGACCATCGACTGTAAATAAAGATGGACGACATGTCAGCCCCATGCTGAAGCTCTTTATCGCCCCCTGGTGACTGCCTGTACTATAGATCATAAACGTCATTGTGCATGTAAACATCATCAGTTCAGGATTCAGAAGTTCACTCACGCTCTCAAGAGTTTGTCTACCAGCGGTGTGAGTTCGTCCTCGGTCACAGCAAAACTGTGTTCAGTGGACAGGAGGAAGAGCAGCAGCAGAACCAGGATCCGGCTCCGGGCGGCCATCTGAACCCAGATCAGGTTTATTAACATGGTATCTGAACCCAGATCAGGTTTATTAACATGGTATCTGAACCCGGATCAGGTTTATTAACATGGTATCTGAACACAGATCAGGTTTATTAACATGGTATCTGAACCCAGATCAGGTTTATTAACATGGTATCTGAACCCAGATCAGGTTTATTAACATGGTATCTGAACACAGATCAGGTTTATTAACATGGTATCTGAACACAGATCAGGTTTATTAACGTGGTATCTGAACACAGATCAGGTTTATTAACATGGTATCTGAACCCAGATCAGGTTTATTAACATGGTATCTGAACCCAGATCAGGTTTATTAACATGGTATCTGAACCCAGATCAGGTTTATTAACATGGTATCTGAACCCAGATCAGGTTTATTAACATGGTATCTGAACACAGATCAGGTTTATTAACATGGTATCTGAACACAGATCAGGTTTATTAACGTGGTATCTGAACACAGATCAGGTTTATTAACATGGTGTCTGAACACAGATCAGGTTTATTAACATGGTATCTGAACCCAGATCAGGTTTATTAACATGGTATCTGAACCCAGATCAGGTTTATTAACATGGTATCTGAACCCAGATCAGGTTTATTAACATGGTATCTGAACACAGATCAGGTTTATTAACATGGTATCTGAACACAGATCAGGTTTATTAACATGGTATATGAACCCAAATCAGGTTTATTAACATGGTGTCTGAACCCAGATCAGGTTTATTAACATGGTATCTGAACCCAGATCAGGTTTATTAACATGGTATCTGAACACATATCAGGTTTATTAACATGGTATCTGAACACAGATCAGGTTTATTAACATGGTATCTGAACACAGATCAGGTTTATTAACATGGTATCTGAACCCAGATCAGGTTTATTAACATGGTATCTGAACTCAGATCAGGTTTATTAACATGGTATCTGAACTCAGATCAGGACTTTTTCAACATTTTACGTAGATTTCAAATAAAATGTCTTCTAATTTATGGATTTAGATGTAAATAATCATATTCAGTGGACTGATCTTTACAATAACTAATATTTGTAATTTAAAGCAGATCCAAATGTGGTTTCAATGGAGACACTTTGATGCATCGTGTAAATAGTTTTCACCTCAAAAAAAATGTCAAAACCTAATTGTGGTTTGTGTGAAACTATAGATTTGTGTTGTTATAAAGACAGTGTATTATAGAGAATAATACAGTACGTACAGTTTGTATATATACGATGTATGTATGGAACTGGAATAGCTCAATGGTTTCTCCACATCAGAGTAAGATGGACGATCTCTGACTGAAGCTCCACCCATTCACCCATTAGTCAATAAGAGTCTTCAGACATATTCCTTGTTTATGTCCCCGATATGAAAACTTACTTTACACAATAAACAATAAGCATTTTATCTGAAAGGGTTCTTCTTAATTCAGGTTCTATATATTTGGTTGTATACATGTTTTCTTTTTATTCAGTTATTTTTTATTTAATTAATTGTAAAACTGTAAAAAATAAATAATCAAACCTCAGATAAATGTATTTGTCACAAAGGTTCGATAGCGACATCTCAGGAATCACTGAATATTAATTTTTGATGATCAGAATTTTTTTTACTCCCTAATATCGGCATCAGCCCCCAAACATGGTGTGATCAGGGCTGTATAGAATACATACAGTAAATAAGGATATGGAGGTGTACTATTGTACAAGTACAATAATAAAGTTCTCTTTCATGTTATATTGCTTTATGTTATTTGTAAATTCTCTCTTTCTCTCTCTCTCTCTCTCTCTCTCTCTCTCTCTCTCTCTCTCTCTCTCTCTCTCAGACTTTACGTTGTCTTTCCTGACAGATCACCTCAGGAAGCCTCAATTTTTTTAGGATATTTCAGTCAATTGCTCGATTACATTGTTAAATTAATAATATGAATATATTTTTTAGGGTACCAGCCAATAAGGGTATGGAGGTGTATTATTGTACAAGTACAATAATAAAGTTCTCTTTCATGTTATATTGGTTTATGTCATTAGTAAATCCACCAATAAACCTGCATAGCCACAAACAAATGTTGAATAAATAAGTATTTTTGCTACTTGAGCATTAAGCAGCACTCTGTATCTCCTCTCAGTTCTATGGCTTTGTGCCCAAACGAAGGTCAAACACCAGCTCTTCAACTTTATATTCACTTTAAAACTCACACAAAACCAGTATAAAGTTATATGTGTGTGTGTGTGTGTGTCAGTGTGTGTGTGTGTGTGTACCTGGCTCTGCAGATCGATGTTCCTCACACTTCAGCCAGTGAGTCCAGAGCTTTACTGGGATCCAGAAAGTTGTGTTCACACTCACCTGCTCACTTTCCTTCTTCCTGCTCATCCAGGTGAAAATGGAGTCTTATATCTCCCTGTTTCCATGCTCCTCCTCCCTGCTCTCAGGCTCCTCCTCCTTGTTGAACACGATGAAGACGTGTTTCCTTGCGATTGGTCTGATCCGTCAATAGTTTGTTAAAATGTGGAAAACTCCCAAACGGCCCAACTGCATCAAATGAAGCCTGAGCTCAAACCCATGTTTCCTCCTGGGATTTGAAGGTTGTTATATTTGGTGTTGGAGCTGAATGTGTGACTCCATCTGCAGAACTCTGCCACGTCAGGTCACATTTATACAGTCCAGTCACAGGGTTGGTTTATAGATCTAGAGAAATACAGCTGCGTTGTGATGCATCATTTGACCGTTGTGTATTTCAATAACTGCTGAGATTTGCATCCCCTATTTTTCTCAGACTAGAGCAGGGGTCGGCAACCTTTACTATCAAAAGAGCCATTTTGCCCCCAAATAAAATTTGTCTGGAGTCGCAAAACATATTTGATAACAAAGCTTATAAGGTTTTATATATAGTTATACTTTATATATATATATATAAACTGTAGTTGTTGCATTTATGAAATTATAGAACGACAATAAAGAAAACTGTTGACATGTTATTGCTATTTTTACCTGTTACCACAAAGGAAAAACCAAAATTCTTATGAAGAGGAGAACAGAATACACTGGCATTTGTAGACCTACTTTGAAATGAATGAAACACAGGACTATTTTTTTTCCGCTCCATCTCCAGCTTGGTACTTTTCAGCAGATGCTTTGTGCTTGTTTTTCGAAATATCTTTTTTTTTGTTTGCTAATTCCTCGCCACATATCAAGCATACAGGTAAACCTGCGTCGTTGGCAGTGAAAGCTAATTAATCTGTCCACGCAGAATTAAACTCTCTATTTCCCTCCCAGACTTTTCTTTTTGGGTTTTTTTTTCCCTGGTTAGTTTACCGAGGCCGGGGGTCGGAAATTCTAGATTAGCGACCTGCAGGGGAGAGCGCCTGGCCATAGACTGAACATGATGTGACGCATATTGTAGTTGACGAAATATTAAAACAAAACCTGAGTGCAGGTCAGACTGGACACGGAAACATAAAATGAAGCTTGATACAAACCACCTGCAGCTTCTGCTCTGATCAAGAAGCTGCTGCGCTGATCTCTGAGCAGATGAGACCAGAGAAACTCTGGGTTTTCACTGTTGAGAAGCAGCTGGTGAGTCAGTGAGCGGCTGCTTCACGTGAACGAGCTCTGATCTCACAGTGTGTCTGAGCGCTCTGGGAGCACACACACACAAACACAAACACACACACACACAAACACACACTCGCCCGCTCCTGGTAGTTCATGAAGGCCTGATCAGAATCAGAATTCTTTTAATTGTATATTTGCATATATTAGAAATTGCCATGTTGTTGTTGGTGCACTGTACATAAAAACAAAACAACAATATATACAGTAAGACAATATATACATTAAGAAACAATACGTTATGGAGATAAATGATGTGCAAGCCGTGGGGGCAGAGTCAGTGTGATGCAGGGGGCTTGTTTGTGAGCCCCACCCCCACTTCCTGATAGCCCGGATGGAAGTCTCTGAAAAAGGTGGTGACCGGGATGGGAAGGATCAGCAATGATCTTGCCTGCTCTCCTACTGGTCCTGGAGTGGAACAGGTCTAGGAGAGCGGGTAGGTCACAGCCGATGACCTTCTCAGCTGACCTTCTGACCCGCTGCAGTGGAGGCAGCAAACCAGACGGTGATCGATCCTCTGCTGGGCCTTCTTGATGATGGAGGTGATGTTCTCCGCCCACCTCAGGTCCTGTGCAATGATGGTCCCCAGGAATCTGAAGGACTCCACTGTTTTAACTGGGGAGTTGCACAGGCTGAGGGGGGGGGGGGGGGGGGCGGTTTGTTGGAGCTTTTAACAAGTGTCTCAAAACCACTTTCAGGTCTCACAGGGAATTGTGTGACGAGATGCAGAGGACAACAGGACCAGGATCCCTTCACTGGAGACCATGCTGGGACCGGATCAGGTCCAGTCTACATCCAGGACCTGGTCCAACCGGATGAAATGTAAAAATGAAACGCTTCAAACTGTCAAGGGTTTGGGTTTATCGCTCAGATATGAGATATGTAAAGGGTTGAGAGATAGGGAGAGAGAGAGAGAGACAGAGAGATAGGGGGAGAGAGGGAGAGAGAGAGAGAGACAGAGATAGGGGGAGAGAGAGAGAGAGAGAGAGAGAGAGAGAGAGAGAGAGAGAGAGAGAGAGAGAGAGAGAGAGAGAGAGAGAGAGAGAGAGACAGAGGGAGGGAGGGAGAGAGAGAGAGAGAGGGAGAGAGGGAGAGAGAGAGAGGGAGGGGGAGAGAGAGAGAGAGAGAGAGAGGGAGAGATAGGGAGAGAGGGAGAAAGGGAGAGAGGGAGAGATAGAGAGGGAAAGGGAGAGGGATAGGGAGAGAGAGAGACAGAGAGAGGGAGAGAGAGAGAGGGACAGAGATAGGGAGAGAGGGAGAAAGGGAGAGAGGGAGAGATAGAGATGGAAAGGGAGAGGGATAGGGAGAGAGAGAGAGATAGGGAGAGAGAGAGGGAGAGATAGAGAGGGAAAGGGAGAGGGATAGGGAGAGAGAGGGACAGAGAGAGGGAGAGAGAGATAACAGAAGAACTGTTACCGTCTGCTGCTCGTTCCGAAGTCTGTTATTTGTTTCTGAATATCTGATATATATATATACGAATATATACGGTTTGAGATCCGATGAGCTCAGCGGGACGCGGAGCTTCAGGTCACTCTCACAGTTCGTAGCAAATTAAAATGGCAGCGCTCTCTTTGATGTGGGAACGTTAAAAGCAGAATTTAATGCAGTAATTAAAAGCCCAGTGAAGCAGGTAGCCATGGCGATGAGAGCCTTCAGCTTCCTGCAGCTCGTCGTCTCTTTGCTTTTATCTAACTACGACTCCAATTAGCAGCTTTTCTCTTTAAGGACCAAGGATGTTTTCTAAAATCCTCACAGCAGCAGAGAGAAAGGATCCGTCGAGAAGTCACCGCTTGTGTTTCTGAACTTTCAAGTTCTTTTAGGGACAATTCTGTTTAATCCTGTTCATATTCCGTGATTCAAGATACTTTAACATTTTTAATTATGCTCAAATAAATACTCCAATACTTGACGCAGGTCGAGAGCTAACCTGCGTCAAGGCCAAACACGTCTGTCTCGGTCCTACGATAGAAAATTAAGGAAAAAGGAAGTTGCCGAAACACCAAAAATATTTCTTTACCTCGACAGCAAATGTTATTTCCTGAGAAACTGAATGAAATGTTGAAAAATCTGCTTCTCTCAATGTTAAGCAAAGTGATGAAATGAAAAGAGTTCGGAGCAAACTGGTTCAAGACTTTTTACGTAAAACTGCTGAAAATTAAAGAAACAAGAAGTGAGCTCAGAAACATCCGATGTCACCTCATGTTCAAACAAAGTGAAACATTTATTTAGTCGCTCTAGAACTTTGTGTTTTTCCTGCATTTTTAAAACAAAGCATCTAATTCTGAACAAGTTATTTTTCTGCCTTTGTGTCATTTCTGAAGCGTGTAAAAGTTGTTTAATCCAAACAGCACTTTGTTTAGATATAGATAGATAGATAGATAGATAGATAGATAGATAGATAGATAGATAGATAGATAGATAGATAGATAGATAGATAGATGGATGGATGGATGGATGGATGGATGGATGGATGGATGGATGGATGGATGGATGGATGGATGGATGGATGGATGGATGGATGGATGGATAGATAGATGATAGATAGATAGATAGATAGATAGATAGATAGATAGATAGATAGATAGATAGATAGATAGATAGATAGATAGATAGATAGATAGATAGATAGATAGATAGATAGATAGATAGATTGATGGATGGATGGATGGATGGATGGATGGATGGATGGATGGATGGATGGATGGATGGATGGATGGATAGATAGATAGATAGATAGATAGATAGATAGATAGATAGATAGATGGATGGATGGATGGATGGATGGATGGATGGATGGATGGATGGATGGATGGATGGATGGATGGATGGATGGATGGATGGATGGATAGATAGATAGATAGATAGATAGATAGATAGATAGATAGATAGATAGATAGATAGATAGATAGATAGATAGATAGATAGATAGATTGATAGATAGATAGATAGATAGATAGATAGATGGATGGATGGATGGATGGATGGATGGATGGATGGATGGATGGATGGATGGATGGATTGATGGATGGATGGATGGATAGATAGATAGATAGATAGATAGATAGATAGATAGATAGATAGATAGATAGATAGATAGATAGATAGATAGATAGATAGATAGATAGATAGATAGATAGATAGATAGATAGATAGAGATGGATGGATGGATGGATGGATGGATGGATGGATGGATGGATGGATGGATAGATAGATAGATAGATAGATAGATAGATAGATAGATAGATAGATAGATAGATAGATGATAGATGATAGATGATAGATGATAGATGGATGGATGGATGGATGGATGGATGGATGGATGGATGGATGGATGGATGGATGGATGGATGGATGGATGGATAGACAGACAGACAGACAGACAGACAGACAGACAGACAGACAGACAGACAGACAGACAGACAGACAGACAGACAGACAGACAGACAGACAGACAGACAGACAGACAGACAGACAGACAGACAGACAGACAGACAGACAGACAGACAGACAGACAGACAGACAGACAGACAGACAGACAGACAGACAGACAGACAGACAGACAGACAGACAGACAGACAGACAGACAGACAGACAGACAGACAGACAGACAGACAGACAGACAGACAGACAGACAGACAGACAGACAGATAGATAGATAGATAGATAGATAGATAGATAGATAGATAGATAGATAGATAGATAGATAGATAGATAGATAGATAGATAGATAGATAGATAGATAGATAGATAGATTACTTTATTCATCCACGAAGGGAAATTAAGTCGTCATAGCAGCCGGTATATTTAAATACAATAAAATTCAATACAATAGAATACAATAAAAAATATTGAGGTAGAAAGAATAAAAACAGAAACACAAGATAAATAGGTAGATAAGGTGCAGTGGCAAGATGATGGTAATAGTACTGATGATATGATGGTAATGTTATTGTTAGACAGTATATAAAAATAGTACAGTATATATAGTATATAATATAACATAATATATATTTATATATGATAACGGAGTTTGGTTTAGTCACAGCTCGACTTCAATCCTCCGCTGCTTCGACTCTTCTCACCTCAACCACGTCGCCTTCGGAGCAACAATTAAAAACTCCGAGAATTTAAATTATTTGGATTCCACCGAAACTTTATTTTTGAAGGAACAAAACGCATCTTTTGAAAAGAAGCGTCGGCAGCTTCACTTTTTTAAAGATGGGGCTCAAGGCCGTGACCTCCTTCACCAAAGATCCTCACAGTGAAAACATCGACAGAGCGTTGATCCGTCTGCTCAAGGATTCCTGAAGATGAGGTGAATTATTTTTATTCAGCTGCTTTCAAAAGCCAGTGGCAGTGCTTCAGATTTAAAGAATCAAATAAAGAAAACCCTCTGATTATTCATTTTTGTATAACAAGTCATTACAGAAGGTTTCACCCCTCTCAGACTGAGGAGGAACATTTTAACACTTCAAGATTATTTCATGATGACACCTGCGGCCTCGAAGCCTCTCGACGCCCAATCTTTATAAATTCCAAAAGCTTTTTGTTCTGTTGATTTTTTTAAAAATAAAAGAGGGCGACTCTCCATCTCTTCTTTTGTGTGTGTGTGAGCTGTAGTTCCTGTGATCGGCCACACGGAGGAGGCACGCCCCACCGCGCTGCTGCTCCTGCGTCAAGGGCGTCCCAGTGAGAGGGGGGGGGGGACCCCGGGGAGAGGGGGGTGCCCAGAGAGAGGGAGGGGGAGGAGGTGAGGGGGGGAGGGATGCCAACATTCCCAGTGGGCTGGAGAGAGAGAGAGAGAGAGAGAGAGAGAGGGAGAGGAAGAGAGAGGGAGAGAGAGAGAGAGAGAGAGAGAGGGGGAGAGAGAGAGAGAGAGAGAGAGAGGGAGAGGGAGAGAGAGAGAGAGAGAGAGAGAGAGAGAGAGAGAGAGAGAGAGAGGGGGGTTGGCATGCCTCTGCTCAGGGGGCGAGCGAGTGGCGAGTCAGCAAAACCTGCCCTCAGCACTGCATCGTCACATGAGAGGAGGGGGGGAGGGAGGGGGGGGTGTGACATGGAGAGGACATCAAGTCGACCCCCCCCCCCCACACACACACACACACACACACACACACACACACACTTCCTGTTCCATCCTCTCGCTCTCCCTCTCGTTTCCCCTGCTCTTCATCATCCCTCCACACCTGACAGTTCTCCTCCTCTCTCTCTCTCTCCCTCTCTCTCTCTCCTCCTCCTCCTCCTCCTCCTCCCTCCATCATTCCTCTCCTCTCTCTCTCTCTCTGAGCATCCCAGCCCTTCAGGCGATGTGGTGACCTCTCTGTGTAGTGTAGCATGTAATGCCCAGTCCCTCTCTCCCTCCGTCTCTCTCTCTCTCTCACTCTCTCCCTTCTCTCTCTCTCTCTCTCTCTCCTTCTTGGTGGCGCCCCAGATTAAAACCAAGCTCCAAAGATTCCCAGATTCCCCCTCCTCCTCTTCTTCCTCTTCCTCCTCCTCCTTGCTTCCTGGTCCTCCCCCATCCACCCTCTCCTCTCTCTCTCTCCCTCCCTCCCTCCCTCCCTCTCTCTCTCCCTCCCTCCCTCCCTCCCTGTGGTTTGCTGCTGCCTGACTCTCACCACATCCTTCACTCCGCACCGAACACAGCTGAATTTCAGATTTCATCTCTCGGCCTCTACAGAGAGAGAGAACCTCTCAGAATCTGAAACACAACTTATCGAGTGCGTTTAGTTATAATTCAAGTTTTGAAGTGATTATTTCACCAGTGCAGTGTAGATGTGTGTGTTTGTAACGTTGTGTTGAAACTTCAGAATGACTCCTGGTGTTTAGTGAGTCGTCCTCACACTCTTCGACAATATTCTGTCACTTTTTATTGTGAAGTTAGAAAAACTTTGTGTTCATCCCACCTGGTTAACGGTCAATACTTTTATAATAGAACTGTATTTTCTTTATCGCTGTTTTCATGTGTGGTTTATCCAGTGGTGGGAAGTAACAAAGTAGAAATACTTTGTTTCTGTACTTAAGTAGATTTTTCACATATCTGTACTTTACTTGAGTATTTCTTTTCCTGACGACTTTTTACTTTTACTCGTTACATTTGAACAAAAATATCTGTACTTTCTACTTCTTACATTCTCAAACTGACTCGTTACTTGAGCAGCGGAGGTTGGCTCTCCCTCCCTCTCTCTCTCTCTCTCTCTCTCTCTCTCTCTCTCTCTCTCTTATCTAGGGTTCAAAATTTTTACATTATATACATTATATTCATATTGTTGTTAAAATTTTTCAGTCAGTTGAGATAAATCTTGAGGAGAAACATTTTGGTTTGTTTTGAGTCTGTATAGGACTACTATAAAAAGAACTTAATTTTGGTACTTGTACTTTTACTTTTGATACTTAAGTACATTTCAACACCAGATACTTTTGATACTGAAGTACTTTTAATATGAGCTACTTTAAAGACTTTTACTCAAGTCATTTTCTAACGGGTGACTTCTACTTTTACCGAAGTCACTTTCAGGTAAGATATCTGTACTTTTACTCAAGTATGGCTTTCAAGTACTTTATACACCACTGGGTTTATATATAAGTTAGAATGATTTACTGAGCTGATGATTCCGAAACACACTCTTCACACCCGAGCAGATGAGAAGACGATGTGTGTGCAGCAGGAGAGAGAGAAAGAGAACTAACGGCAGGAGAGCGGATCAGGCTGAGAAGAAACAAGTAGAAAAGCTGGAAACAGAAAGTGGCTGAACCTCCGTGTGGCTGCGTTCACAGAGCAGCTGTTGTGGACATAATGTTTTGCACAGATTAATCTCACAGACTCCAGGTTCCAGACTCGATGGAGCTCAGCAGGGAGCGAGGCAGAGACAACCTGATTAACAGCTGGTTAAAACGGGTGTTGTAGATCTAAAATTAAGCCTAATTGAGCAGCTACGTGACCTACTTCCTGCGTCACACCGAGACTCAATCACCAGGGGAACGAGAAGAGGAAACACTAACTTTTACAATGCTACAAACGCCGATTGTGCTCGACAGTTGATTGAATAATTGAATTGTTCTTTTAATGCTCCGAAAAAAAGTCGTTATTTTTCCTTCAATCGTTGACAGAAAGCCGTGAAGGGGGGGGTAACAGTGAGGTAATGTATAATTTTGTTGCTGTAAATAAAAGAAACAGGAAGCTGGTGCTGCGTCACTCACAATCTGAGGGAAAGCACTAGGAGATAAAGACCTCTGCAAAAAATAAACCGACAAAATAATAATAATAATAATAATAACATTGTTAAAAATAAAAAGCCGTTACCTCTTTAGCTGCATGAACCCGGTTAAAGTAACCGCCAGCAGCCGGAGCGGGAGGAAGTGAAGCTGGAGCTCCGGAGATCTGAGCACAAGCAGGTTAATTCGAGTGCAAGCGAAGGGGTTTGGAGTGAAAGCTTTCAATAAAGAGGATAGAACCCACACAAACGCACAAACCACACAATGGAAACACAACGGCAGCGAGTCGACAACGGACGTATGTCACTGATGAATTGTATTTATATAATTTCACATTCATGTACTTTACGTTAGAGGCTAGCTCTGACATGACGTTAGCATGGAGGTCGTTGTGCTAAAGTTGAATCAGATGAACAGTTGTGTGGAGATGTGTTATTGTTGATATCTGCACATATATCTGCTAAAATCACACAAATATCCTGTTGTGTGTTTAACCTCGTCGACATCGATCAGTTGTTCTGTGACACTTTGGCAAAGTGGAAATAAAATCCACGAGTCACTTCTGATAAGGTTTTTGATTTCGTTCTTGTGTTGTGTCTTTTGCGGTTGTGTTGTTAGAAGTCTGATTGAAGACAAGAACATATAAATGCATGTGTGCGATGTGCTTGTGTAGCTTCAGTGTGCGACCCCAGGTTCCTGCCGCCCGGGGGGGTTCCTCAGGTGGTCCGGTTCCTCGTGTGCAGGTCCTGAGAACTTCCCTCTGAAGCTCAACATGTTAAAACAGCAGATGTTTCAACGCCCACCTTCCGACCCGGACGCCTTTGAGTCTGCCGCCACCGCCACCACCGGCTCCGCCTCCAACGGCGACGGCGTTCAAACACCTCGGGGCCGCCGAACAAAACGTCCGTCCCAGCATGCATCACAGCGTATCTGCTGGAATCCACTCAACTCTGCAGATGGTTGAGATGTTCCTGAGCATCAAAGTGCTGATCTTTCCTCGATGGGACTCAGAACGTTGAATATGTAGATGGTGTCTTCACCTCCCTCGGCTCGCTCCCCCCCCCCACCCTTCCCTCTCTCCTCCTCCTTCCCTCTACGTCTGTTCGCCGAGCTCAAGTGTTATTCCTCCTCTCCAGCGTTTACACTCGCAGCTCCATCCCTCTCGTCCTCTTTCAATCTATTCTTCTCTTCGCCCCCGAGCACCTGCAGCATGTCGAACTGTTAAAATATAAACCATAAAATTAATGTGTCCTGGTCTTAAAAATCAAGACGTGCGGTGATGACTCGCCCGAGGGGAAACGCCGTAATAAAGACTTGACTTAATAATGGAGGAAACAAAATGAAGGCTGGGATCCGAGTCGGCCTGTTCTCCATTTTGAGGATTTTTAATCATATTTTCAAAATCATAAGTCACAATTATTCTCCAGCGTTAATATGTGTGTCCCCTGGAGTCTCCTGAGCCGGGAGGAAGGAGCTGGAAACACTTCACTCGTTCACGTGTCGCTGTGTCAAGAATCTCGTGGCAGCAAAATCCATAAACCTGTTCACTATTCAGCTCGTTCTCTCAACAACCAATCACAGAACATTACTTCTTTTCTTTCTCTGTATGTTTGATGCATGAAGTCATTTAGCATCGATCGTGCGCCGGCTGACTGAAATGATCTGTTTCATATATAATGTATCAAAGGAAATAATAATAATAATCACTATACAACAACACTTTACATTACAAAACAGTCAACAAGGTGTATAGTCCTGTATCTCTGGTTATAAATGCTGAATATTGAGTGGTTTTTCATATGTCGGACCCTTTTTGGTCAAATATAGCTTCACCAAAGGATTATCTTCACTTCAGATTTGTAGATTAGTCTGTGAAATATGAGAAAATAATGAAAGATGCTCATCAAAAACAATCTTATTTTGTCCAAAAGCAAAAAATCGATCAATCTTCTGATTCCAGAAATCTGTGTGTGAGGCTCAGACGTGTGAAGAAGCGTTCGTCTGATCGGCTTCACACTCGTCATGCGTGTCGTTAACGTTCCATTTGGACGCGTGATACGTTCAATATTAATAAACCTTGAATGAAAAGCAGACTCTGTGGCATCATGAGCACCAGAGCTCTTCAGTTCAGGTTCTGTGGTTTTATCAGCTGCAGCTCAATCAATCCATTTTCAAACTGTTTTGATTGGTTGATTTATTTAAATAATCCAGATGAATGTGTTTCTGTAGGAGGCGTCGAGTGGATCTGAATCGAGTGAATTCAAATTTGATAAGAGAACGTTTATGAGTCACATTGGAGTTGGACTTTTTGCTGTAACTGATAAAACACAAACTGAAGCAACCACCCAGACAGAATGAAACCAGGAGATATGAAGTATATTTACACTTTCGGTTCCTCCTAACTACCAGATAATCCAAAATACCATAAAATGATAAACCTTTGGACTCCAAATCAGGATCAGAATTAACTTCCTGTGTGTTTAAACCATCACCGGACACAAAACCTCCGATGGAAGAATCTGACTTTTCCTTCATCTCAGCCGCTGCTTTGTGATTTATTAAAAAGCAGAAGCTGAACCTGCTTCTCTTCTCTTCCCTGAGCTGCAGCTGCGGAAGATTCAGAGCTGCTGAAATTTTTATCAAGCAGATGAATACACCTACATGTTTTATTTCCCCCCCCCCCTACACACACACCCTAACGCACTCATGCATGTTTACACGCAAACTCCCAAATGTGCCGTTGTTGAGCAGTGGGAACCCAGAGCAATTAAAACCAGGCAGAATCCAGCTGGGCGTCTGTTCTCTCTCTCTCTATCCTTCTCTCTCTCTTCTCGTTCTCTTCAGTTTTTATTTCCTCTCAGTTGCGTTCGCAGTGACTCGCTCGCCCCTGCAGTGCCAGGCCTCTCTCTTATCAGTATGCCGTGTGCATTTCCTCTCTAAACATGGCCAAAGCTTTTGGGAGCCGTGAAGCTTCGCTGATAAGATAACAGACAAAGCCCTCCTCTCTGGAAGGGGACGCGTGAAATAGAAAAAATAGGAAATCCCTCCCCGGGGAGAGAGAGAGAGAGAGAGAGAGAGAAAGAGAGAGAGAGAAGAGCAGAGAGAGGAGAAATCATACAAAATGAAAAATATGAAGGTTCGTTTTTTTAAGTGAAGGAACAAAAGAATCCACACAAACACAAACACACACCAGGCGCCACTTCTGTTGTGTGTAAGGTGAAGATGATCTGCAGAGCATATTTAAATCCTTCGCCATGGCAACAGGCTCTATGATTAGGGGCAAACAGGCAAAACTGCAGCAGCACTTGAGATTGAGATGATAGGAAATTAAGGGAACTCTGGACGGTTTCCAAGGAGATGGAAAAGGCGGAGGGGTTAAAGTCCAACCTAAACACACCTTAAAGCTATTTTAGTGACAGCGGAGCAGCGTGTGGGTGGGGGGGTGTGGGGGGGGGGGGCGGACCTTCTGACAGCCTATAGCTCCACAAATAATCGCTTCACCTGCCGAGACGTGTGATCAGGGTTCAAACTCCCGACGCCAGGAACAGAAAGAGGCGGAGAACCCGGCTGCTTTTTCCACAGGTTTTCTTTTTATTCCCTTTTGTTTTCCTCCCTCCACTTAAAATACCAAACACTGCTTTTAATTCTTCCATGACATCATTGTTCATAATTCATAAGGAACCAGCAAGGTAGTGAGATTATGGCTTTTAGGGTTTTCTGTGTTTAAAGGTGAACCAGATCCCACGTGGTCCCATGAGCCACATTCAACTGGGAGAGAAACAGTTGCTTCTTTTTTTTTTTTTTAACTTTCAACCCACAAAAAGAAACAAACACATGTTTTACATCAACATGAAGTTTTTACAAAGTGACAGTGAAGCTCCAGACTGAACAGAAACTAAACATCTCTGCATCACAACACAAACACGTTTCTACTTCTTCCTTTAGATCGGACACGAGATCGGAAAATGATTTTCTACCTAAAGACAAAATGATGCGTTGAGCGTAGATTGTCGTCACCTTATTCTGACTTTAGTTTCACAGTTCAAACGGTTTAGTTTCAGCTCATTAATTACAGATTTGTACGATGCATAATGTGGACGTCGTTACAGGAAGTGATCAAACTCCATCTACTGTGATGAGACTCAGAGGACAGCTGTGTTCCCCTCCTTGTGTGTGTGTGTCCTTCTTGTGTGTACACCGTGCACACACACACACAATGAGCTAGGTGGCGCAATTTCCCTTTGCCGCTGCTCTGTTGTTTGACAGGTGGCGGTAACGCAACAATAAACAAGCTGATTTGGCGACAAAGTCAGCGAAGAAGACGGGAGTGAATATTTAACAATTTAAATGTAGCGATGAGAAGCTAGCTCAGCACTCACATGTACACGTAGCGAGATTGTTACCAGACAACAGCCGATGTGCATGTACGTGAAAGCTACAGGCTACGTCCACGTGACTTTGTTAGAAAACAAATCTCCTCTTCTCCAGATTCGCCCATTGTCCGTAGTTTTAGAGCCGCTAACGAGATGTCTTTCTGATCGCGATTTTCTCGACTTTGCAACCAAAAAACAAACACTTCCTGTTTACACTTGCACGCACATGCTCATTGTATGCGAGTGGTCACGTGATACATGTTTCTAGACACGTCCTGCAGCCAAGTTCGGTAGAAACTGTGACGTCGTCGGTTAAAGTCGAACTCCACACGAAGCCATGCTGCGGATTTGCTTCGCCACAGGAAGCAGAAGTTTTATTCGCTTACTCGCAAACAAACGGGACGCAAAGGGTCACGACGGCTACGTTAGCATGCGTGTGACACTAACTCTGTCCTCCGAGCCTCACACTGTCCGTCCAACTTCACGCAGCAGAGACAGAAACACAGGAAACAGTAAAACAGTCGGATTTCAAATCGCACAGTAGAAGAAGGTTTTTGTTCAGGCACTGGTTTGACTCCCTCGCTGGGTTCTCTCTCTCTCTCTTCTCTCGCCCGACGCTTCCAGAGCCATGGAATGCTCCTCTCATATTTTTTCATTACAGCAGTGATTATAGTAATGGGTTTGGTTTGGTTTCCACAGAACATCAGGCCTGCACAGACCCAGGAGTGTGTGTGTGTGTGTGTGTGTGGGAGAGAGAGAGTGAATACTGAGGAAACTAATCAAAATAATGACGCTGATTACAGCTGCATTGTGTGTGTGTGTGTGTGTGTGTGTGTGTGTGTGTAAATTAGTGACATAACTAAACAGGTCCCCTCATCACAGACTCTGGGTTGAACGTGTGCAAAGAGAATAAATTAAAATTTACATTCAACAAGAGAAAAAACCACAACAACAACAAGTCCAGGTGTAAAATAAACAGTCGTAGAGCCTCGATGAAAATAAGAAATATGACGACCTCTAAGGTTTTGTTAAAACAGTATCAAGTCGAAATCTGAAACCTGAACCTGAGACTGAACTCACAAAGATTTATTTGACTTTTCAAACTAAGAGTCAGATTCTAAAATGCACAAAATGGCATCGTTCATATTCAGGATGCTGTGGCTTCACTTCTGGATAGTGGGAGGAGCTGGAATCAGATCTGTGCTCCAGACCAAACAAGATATAGAGGCATCTACTTGTAAAGGGACAATCTGGCAATTTTTGGTCCAACAGATCAAAGGAATGACTCCATATGAACAAGCACAAAATGACTGTTTCCTTTAAAGTGGTTTGACATTTTGGAAAATTCACTCTCCTGTTGTGATCACATTAAAGAGTTAGATTCTAAAATGCACAAAATGGCATCGTTCATATTCAGGATGCTGTGGCTTCACTTCTGGAAAGTGGGAGGAGCCAGAATCAGATCTGTGCAGATAAAAGGAATGACTCCATATGAACAAGCATATATCCTTAAAGTAGTTTGACATTTTGGAAAATATGCTCTTTTGTTGTTTAGCGCAGGCGATGGATTATCTCATGCAACTCTCAGCATGAAGGGAACATGGGAACTGTAGTTACCACATTTAGAACTACAACTCCCACAGTTCATCTGAAGGAGTTGAGGATCTCATATTAATCTTTGTGAGTTCAGTTTGAAGCTGGATTTCTTCATCACTCTTCTTCATCGCGGAGACTCTTCACAGTGAAACATGAAATCAGTGAAAACCTTTACACGTTAATATCAAATGGCAACTTTTCAAGTCGAGATTCTAAGGTGCGTTTTAAAGGGTTTTAGCGTATTTTTTTTTTCTTTTCTCAGACTGTGAAGAATAGACATAGAATCATTCACAAATTAATAAAAAAACAAGAGAATAATTAAAAAAACATGCCGTGGTCTAAGGTATTTTTTTTGGAAACCAGGTCACTGAAGTGCACATCAGCCACCGCAGCTCAAGGCAACAGCTTCCATTTAACAGTGTCGCTATTCGGATTTCGGAGCCAATTAAAAGGTGTGAGAAGCCTCCGTCAGTCCGACTGTTTCAGATGTCACTGTCAAACCGTTCAGCGGGGGGGCGGGTGGCGGGGGGGGGGACGTCAGCTCCCCCGACCACGTCCCAAATTAATCGTGCTCTGAGATAATCACATAACTGACAATTAACTCCCTTTCCCACTTAATACCCCCCCACCGCCCACCCGCCCGCCCGCCCACAGCACAACACACACACACGGCACGTCGACACACACGGCACGTGGACACACCAGTCTCATTACACACAGACAGACGCTGATTCCCAGCAGGCACACACGCGTGGAGGATGTGTGAGTTCGGGCTCATCACAAGCTTTTGTTAAAGTTCACAACAGCGACGCTTACACCTCCAAGTTTCTTCTTCTGAGGTTCTCTTCTTTTTTTTTTTTTTGGGGTGATTAACACACACACGTTAAACACTGATCAGTAAACATGGATTTGTGAAAAGTAGAAAAAAACAACACAAACACTGAAGAGTCTCAGTTCAGAAACACACACAAAAATCAGAGTCTGGTTTTGGTGATTCCTCCTTTCAGGTGATTTCCTGATTCTAATGAGATTCAGACTTTTCCAGTGTTTTCCCTTTTTATGTTTTGTGTATTTGTGTGTGTTTCTGGAGTCATTTGACACCCGGGCTCTGTTTCATCAAACCAGCGTCTCTGACCCACAAAGCAGCCGCGGCCGCCCCCCCCCCCCCACCAGACCTGCAAGAGAGGGACTCTGGCTTTCAGGCAGAAAATTGCACGTTATTATCAAATTGCACCTCCAGCACAGAAATTGCACTCATTACTGCAGCCTGAAGACTCCACTGCAGGCACTTCCATTCCCCTCTGCTGTTCACCAACCCCCCCCCCCCCCCACCATCCCTTCTCCACCACCACCTCCCAGCATCCTCTCTGGTTGTAGAGCCACTGATTCTGGACCAGCTGCAGCCGGGCGGCACTGCTTGGTCGGCACTGAGGAGGATGTTCCTGCTGATGTGAGATCAGACTGAGCTGTAACGGCACTGAGTGGGAAAAGTAGAAGAATAAAAAAAAAGCTCCAGTCGAGATCCCCCCCCCCCGCTGGGAGTGGAGCACCAGCACGAGGTCGGAGGTCAGGACCGGTTTTAACAGGAAGGCAGGAAACTGACTCGGTGATTTAAAGGTCAAAACATGTCATAATGTCCAAGTTCAAACTGGGTTCACTGTGCTGAGAGTTTAATATACAACTCCTTCATTATCTTCAAATGTATTTTATGGTAAAGAAAAACAACAAAACTGCAATACAGGAAATATTCTGCTTCGAGGTTAGTTGTGTAATTTATGAGCGGAAGCTGATTCCAGAAGAGTTTTAATGAAAGAGCTGCTCAAGGTTGTTTTTTTTCATCATCTAATAACTGTTGGAAATTAGTCGCCTTATATAAAAGATATACAATATGTGAGTTTAATAGCTGAAGGTGACGTGGAAAATTAAACACCTATAAAATTATTTTCCTGCGTAGTTTGGATGAATATGATTTAAGACAAAAATCACTATCGAGCAAGAAAGGTGAACAATTTTGAAAAAACCTTCGTCAATGTAATAGCCGACGACTGTCCAAGTCATAATAAGTATATTGACAGATTGAGATAATAAATGTAATCTAATTACATTATAGATATGATTCCTGCAGAGACAGCGACCAAACGCCTGAGAGAGAGAGAGAGAGAGAGAGAGAGAGAGAGAGAGAGAGAGAGAGAGAGTAGAGTAGAGTAGAGTTATCTGTGACTTTAATTGCTTGCAAATGATGAAAGTTGAATCTAATTAGAGATGGTAATGGAATCAATCAGGAAGTGAAACTATTCAGATATGATGTCAAAGTAAGATTAGTGAGTAAGAAAGCAAAGTGAGATTAAGATATTATTTATATAAGTGAAAACAGCAACCGATGAAACGAGAAGCTAATTTACGAGCTAATTAAGTTAGCTAGGGTTTATCTAACGTAAGGAAATGTTTTAACATAATATTGAGTTTTGAAGTGAAGTGATCCCAGTTTAAACCCAAACAGACGTCGTTTGACGTGAAAATCACCAAATCAACGTTTACTAGAAAACGTCCACATGCACTTTAGAATCCAGAGTTGTGTTTCGTCAGGTTCGCTGACCCTGAATCAGATTTAGCACCAGCGTGTTAACTGAACAGAAAGTCTGTGTTTGGCTCAACTGATCCTGAATCTGTGGCAGAAAAGCAGATTGAAGACACTGGAGATTTCTAGAGGATCCTGCAGCTTTCAGGTATGAGACAGAACCTCCTGGACATCGCAGCCAAAGAAAAGTGGAAACCGAAGAAAAGGAAAAGATGAATATCGGAATCAGCTGCTCAAACCAATGGGGGGGATGGTGGGACCCTGGTACTGGGGGCACTGGGGGGTCATGTGGTCCGGGTCACATGGCCAGAGCCCGGGCCCGGGCGGCGGCTGCCTGCGCCCTCGGCACCGCCCCCTGGCCGTTCTCTCTCCTGATCAGCTGGTTGGTCTCGAACAGGCCCTCGTGGCTGCTGGTTCCACCTCCGGGACCCCCGTCCACCGCCGTCAGGACCCCTGCACCGGAGACACCAGGCAGAAGGTGGTCAGCTAAAGAGCCGCTACGTCACCAGAAGGAACCAGAAACCGGCGCCACGCTCTCTGCTCCTTCAGAGGCAAAACATGCTTTTGTTTTCGCAGAAAGATTTCTGTGTCCAGTCTTCATGCTAATCTAAGCTAAGCTAAGCTAAGCTAAGCTAAGCTAAGCTAACAGGCTGTTGGCTCCGGATACATACGTATTTAGAGAAGGAGCTAGATTTTTAAAAAATGCCCTTTTATGGTTAAGAGGAAACCGTGGTCTGACAAACTGAAACCAGCAAGCTAAATAAATGTCGTGTTTTAGAGCAGGGGTTTTCAACCGGGGGTCCGCGGCCCCCTGGTGGTCCGCGACGGCATTGCAGGGGGTCCGCAAAATTTGCTTTGATATTTCGACACATTTCCAGATTACTCTTGAATATCGTGAAAAATATATATAATAAGAAAAGTATAATATAAAGGTGCTGGTGATCATGAGGTTAAACTTAAGTAGGCCTCAATTGTTTGTGTGATATTGTATGATTATCATTTGTGACATATTCTGCATTACTTTGTCATCTTCCCTCTTCAGTTGTAGCCCCAGATTATGTTGATTGTTATTGATCACCGTTACTTTAACGTTCTCTCAACATGTCAGCTACATGTCTGTAAATTTAAGTCATGAACGTTATATATTGATGTTCATATGGTTCTGAGATGCAGTACAACTACAAACTGCATTTTAATTTTGTTTTCAATTCTTAAGCACTGAAAATCTACCGTTTTTGTTGTTTTTACACAGATTTTTCTAGATTTGTTTGAGGTTATAAAAAAACAATAAAACCAACATGGAAAAACAAATGTTAAAACTTCCTTCTATCCACATGCACACACACACACACACACGCACACACAAGTAGGCACATCAGTGGGCCGCGGATTACTTTCTAGTCAGAATGGTCCCTGGGACAAAACCAGTTGAAAACCGCTGTTTTAGAGGATTGACCAAAAATTCAATAGTATTTAATAGCAGCAGCACGATATGAAACTAAATTGTATTTTTCTTGATCCCATTTGTTGTTTCTTCAGGTGTCACATGTTTCCTGGTCGGAGCCGAGGCTTCTTCTCCTTTATCTCCCGTTCGACCCTTTGGTTCCAGTCATATACTTAATGGCTCCAACTGTTGAACCTGAACTCAGGTTAATGTTTGACGGAGAACTGAACTCAAACAAACTTTTAAGAATCGAAGCCGTTCCTTCAAACAACACAGGCTGGAGCCGACTGTCAGATCCCAGGAAACTCACGTAATCTTCATGTTCCATCTCTATTTTTAAAAGCACAAAAAGGAGCCGGTTGTCTCGGTGACACATCGTTCCGTCCTCGCCACCCGGCGCCGTTCAAATAAAAACGTGTTGATTACCTCCAGAGACTCGAGTGGAGACACGGGAGGTTTCAGAGACAATTAACACGTTACGCTGTTTGATATGATTAAAAAGTATTTAAGTTGCCTGGTATCAGAGCAAAGAGCACGGAGGAGGACACAGTGTCACTCAGGCTATTAGAGACATTAGTGTTTATTTCTCCCAAAACGTTCATGTAAATGTGGCTGCCTGCAAGGTTTAGCAAATTTATACCAATTATACAAAGAAAAAAACAGATAGAAAATCACCGAAGTTTAGCAAGTAACTGAAATCACACGCTACCAAACTAAGAAACTGAAATGTGTAATTCCTGAAGCCATTAGAAGTTTTTTAAGTTTTTTACTTTTATTGTCAGAATCTTGATTGTAAATAATTTATTTCTCTGGTTGAATGATTTTTTTTTTTTTTTTTTAAAGAAAGCTCAAAGTTCAGCAAATTTATAAAAATGATATCAAAACAAAGAAAAATCCTTGAAGACTGAGCCACTGAAATGTGAAGTTCTGCTGCATCGTCCTTTTGTTTCAAGTTTAACTTTTATTAAAACAATGTTGATTTCCCCGGAGGAGTGGAAGCTTTAGGCACTTTAACATTGGCTTAATTTTCTATATAATCTATGTTTTATATTGTTGTTTTATGTTCAGTGCACCAATGACACCAAGGCAATTTCCTGTATGTGCAAACATACTTGGCAAATAAAATAATTCTGATTCTGATTTATGTAACATTAGCGTTAGGTAGCTAATTGAGGACTATCGGGACCATTTCCCTATTTGCTGGTTTTACGCAGACGTTTGTTTTATCTGTGGGAAAATGTCAATGACGTCCGTCTCGTGAACTTCTCTGTTCAGGTTTCTCTCACTCGAAGGTGACTTCCTGTCCCCTCCTGGTGGGAGTCTTACCGTGGCCGTCCACACATCCGCTTCTGAACTCGCCCTCGAACCTCATCCCGTCGAAGCGGGTGAAGACGCCCACGCCTTGGAACTTCCCCTGCACAAAGTCCCCTTCGTACCTGCAAGGGAAAGAGAACAGATTCACTAAAGGAACTCCGTTAATCTGCTGTTGGTTCATCACATTCCACACTGGAGCTTCAGAAAGTCACGAATGGAATCAACACTTTCACGTCGTAGATCTGCAGAGTTTCCAGGTTGCATTTTGCTGAAACTAAAACTGCAAATCAATGAAGAGAAAACTGTTTTTTTTAAATAATCCCTATGATCCCGCTGTTCAATCTGCTCATTTTAAAACATCAAACCAGACCCACTGAGATCAGAGACAGTGATCATCATGTTTCACAGGTGGACTGTGACACTATAATCCACCTTCACTGACCTGCATCCTCCACAAAATCCTTCTCACCTATAAATCCCTTCACGCCCTGTTCAGGTAGAAGCCCTAATCCACAAAATCCCATCTCTGGACACCTGAACTTCTAAACCCACTTTTTCGCGAAAGCTTTTGCGTTGTGATTATTGTCGCCTGTTCTACTCAGTTCTTTTCTCATATCAGTTAATTCTCAGGTTGTGGAGCTGTTGTCATTTGTGAACATTCGTCAGACAGTGAATTCCTTCCTCTTTCTTTAAAAAAAGTAAATAAATTGAGACTTTATGTTATAACGTCCGGCAAAGAAGTTATGTTTTCAGCCCTGTGTCCATCGGTTTGTGTGTTTGTCAGCAGGATTACGTAAAAAAGATTTTTACCAATTTCTCTTAGAATTATTCATGCTTCTTAATAAGAACCATGTGCAGTTTGGTGCAGATCCAAATAGAAATCTGGATTTAAATGTGGTTATATTGTAAGTAAAGGATTTTTTCAGTTATACCTTTAAACCTTAAAAAGCAGACAAATTTTGCGATGAATCCGAAGAAGAGAATTCCTTTTACTTTCTTTAGCATTGTGAGATATTATAAATAAAATAAAACCTTATCGTTTTAAACAAACTCTTTTATGATACCGTACTTTTTTATTTTTTTATTCTAACGCAGGAAACTGATTCCTAACACTGCATTATCAAGAGCTCTGCGTCTCACAGCTTTACCCACAGCTGAGATGAAATTAAAAATGTCTCAAAGTCTCAGCCTTTTTTCTTTAAGCACACGCAGCGTGAACATAATGTGATATTACTTTAATGTCAAGTGAGCTGCCAGAGAGCAAAGTGAGATCAGACGTCTGCAGGAGGAAAGATAAATATAAAAATGTAATAACTGAGATCCAAATACATTTCAAACTAGTTCATTTAGAGTTAGTTTGATGTGGATTTTTATCCTCTGATAAAAAGGGGATTTTGTGTCCAAAACAATTCCACATCCATCTGACTACAGGAAACTGAAAACTTTCTCAGAAGCGTTTCAAACCGACAGGCAGCGCAGGTGAAGCTTTAAAGATCATCATTCATTTACATTTTAAAAACAGGTTTTTGTGTTTCCCTTGAAGAATGAATCGATCGTGTTTTTCTCTTTTCTCCGAGTGATAATCAGCAAAACGGCCTCGAACAGGCTCCACTTCGGTTCCTCCTCCTCGGCGGCGTCGTACTTGAACCTTCCCGAGACAAAAGAGGAGCAGATGAAAAGCAGAAGTTTCCATCTGCTCCTCTTTTGTCTCTGGAAGGATCCGCAGCTTATATCACGGCCGGAGAGAAAACTGCTTCTGACGATCTGACATTGAACATGTTCAGGAGGCACTCGAACAATTCTGAAGCTGGAAAGAATTTCTCTAAACCCGACGCCACCTGCAGATTCATCCCTGAGCTCCGATCTGCGTTTCTCTCTCTTTGTTCAGAGGCCGAGAGACGAGATTCTGTTTTCATGGTTTTTTTTCAAGAGGCAGTGGTGGGTTTCAGAAACAGACATAACACAGGATTTTAATCAAAAGGTGATTTGAATTGAAAAGGTCAAAGCTGGAAGTGAGATACCGACCTGGAGCCGTCGGTGAAGACCAGCATCCCGCAGCCGTTGAACAGGCCGTTCTCAAACTGTCCGGTGTAGCAGGTCCCGTCGCTGAAGGTCAGCTGACCCCGGCCGTGACGCAGACCTGCACAACAGAGGGAGACATCTTCAATTAACGACTTCGTGGATCAGTCACTTAAATGTTATTGCATGGCCCATATTCCCAAATCCCAATTAGCAATCTGTACAAGGTGCGACATCTTAAAGGTCTTCAGAAACCAGGTCCTTGTTTTTCTATAAAAAACCTTCACGCACAGAAACCTTACACACCGAGCTTTGATTTCATTATTCTGTTGCTTCTGAAAAGCCGCAGTAGGAGATAAATCAATAAATCATCTTCTGATCAAGTGATGATCCTGATCGCTTCCAAGTCCGTTTCAGGACGTCTGAGTTTGATTCGCTTCCAGAAAACTCATTTCTGTGATTCCATCGATCTGAAACCGGTCAGAACATCTCACTGTGATGGAGGAGAAACAGGCAGCGAATCAGAACCTGAGCCCGACAGAGGTTTCTGAGATGGTCTGTCAGCGTGAAATCACATTTATTTTTTAAATGTGTGAAAATGTAAGATGAAAACTACGGACTTGATGTGCAAAGACCTGAGCCCTCGACGGGAATCTGGAAAAACTGGGGAATGCAAATTAAGTTTTGTGCAGAAACACGTTGAAGAAGCAGATTCATAAATGTTGCTCCGACAGACAGAATGTGATGTTCTGTCATTTTAGTTTGTTATTTCACTCTCTAGGTTTTCTGTTTCCTGTTTTATTTTGTAGTCTTGTGTTCCTTGGGTGTTGTCTCTGTCTTCACTTCCTGTCTGGGTGATTTTCTTTCCAAATCCTCATGTGTTGCACCTGTGGTTAATCACCGCTGCCTTCACCTGTGTCTATTTGCCCCTGCCTTCCTCCTTTTTGTATTTAAGCCTCTGTGTTTCTCTTTGTCTCTTGTCGGGTTGGACTCGTTGTTTCACGCCGTCTTAATGGTTAGTTCTTGTCTGCTATTTCGTCCAGCTTCCCCTGCTTCTTTCCTTGTGCGCCCTGTCGCCAGTGCTTACCTGCTAGTGTTCCTGTTTTGTTTGTTTCTTGTTAAAAGGACTTTTGTTATATTAAATTACCTTTATTTTGATACCTCTGCATCCTGGGTCCATCTCTCCCTCATCTAACCGTGACACAGAAGGTAGAACCACACTCGTGTCTCGACTCAAAATGTTCCCGCGGAGCTGAGAACCAATTTCCCTCCTGATTCTGTATTTCTCGGATCAGGATGGCGGCGGGCGAAGGAGACAGGGGGGGGGGAGACAACCTCTATTAGCAGGCCCAGCGGGAATGGGTAGAATAACTGGATATGAGGCCCAGTTGGACACGGGCTGAGGAGGTCCTCCGAGCAGCTGTAAGCCAGGAATGGGATTTACAGAGGGCTCGCCAAGTGGCGTGAAACCAGCGGAGAGGAGGAGGAGGAGGAGGAGGAGGAGGAGGAGGAGAGGGGAGGAAAACCCGAACAGCGGATTGGGATTTACAGGAGGGGGAGGGAGGGGCGGGGGGGGTTGTCCCCTGCTTCCAGCTAATGGCAAAGTAAATTAGGCAGTCCATCTGTCAGGGCTGCTTAGAGTGCTGCTCGCTGCCTAATCTCAGCCGGGTTTCCACAGGAGATTTGGAGAAGAGATTTGGCCGAAACTAAATCTGGAGCTGTGCATTCCATTTTCAAAGTCTTTTCCTCCTCTGACACATTTCTGCATCCATATGTGCATGTGTGTGTGAGTGTGAGTGTGTGTATACAGTCTGGGTATCTCTGGGTAAAGAAGTGGGGCCAACCGGGGCTTAGCAGCTCCTCCGCCTGCAGGAGCCCGAGGCCTGAACCTCTCCGACTCGCCACGAGGAAATAAAGTGGCGTCGGTTCTGCAGACCACGATGAAACCAGCAGTTTGCGTTAGTGTGAAAGGACAGATCGGATCTGACCTGATCCCTGCAGACCGGCTCTAATCCTCCGCTCAGCTCCTCGGTGACTCCTCTCACGTCGGGTCACGGGCTCCGGCTAATTTGGGTTTGGCACAATTCGTCCGGCTTTTATGTCAATCAATAGCGGTAATGCGTGGATGTTAAATGACCACACGGGGGAAGTACAGTCGTAATTGGCTCGCGTCTGAGGCCTGTCTGCTGTGGATGCACCCCCGACCTTCTTCCTGTAACCGGATCGCTCCCCGGCCTGCGTTCAGCCCGGAGCGCCGCTGAATAATTCATGTGACACCGTAGACCTCTGTCCGACATGCACCTACATGTTTGTGTGCAAACAGAGAGTCTGCATGCATGGACGCACGACACGTGTCAATCTGTGTTCACGACAACACCTCCCGACGCACACACACACACTCTCACAAACTCACACACTCACAACTACTTCACAGAACAAAGTCATCAGTGTTATTTCAACGGACAGTGTTAATACCAAGAGGAAGTGTAATCACACATAATTTTGAAATGCCAGAAAATGAAGTTTCTCCGAGGAAGAGGTGAGGGGAAACAATTAAACTTATTAACAGCAGCTACAGAAAAAACAGGGAAGTTAGTGGAAAGGGAATCCAGATATTTACAGATATTTATCATCATAAAAAACTGACCAATTTCAAAATTACAAGATACAAAGGGAAACTCCAGCTGTTGATGAAGAGCTTGTGATACGACTGAAAGCTCCGGAGCAGATACTACATGGACTTTCTTATTCCTTCCATCGTTTTAAAGGTCGAGGAACCTCAGGATTCTTTCACACCTGGTTGGGTTCAGAGCTTCAGACTCTTCAGTTCAGTCTGAAGCTCTGAACATCAGGTGTGAACGGTTCCTCAGAGCAGAAGAGAAGAGTTCTGGCTCTGGATCAAACTGAACCTGGTTCTGTTGGTTTACAGTGAAAAAACACTTTGTTGGAGAGTTTGGACTTTGGGACCAATCACAGGAAGTAGAGACAGAATTAAACGATAGAAGAAGAAGAAGAAGAAGAAGAAGAAGAAGAAGAAGAAGAAGAAGAAGAAGAAGAAGAAGAAGAAGAAGAAGAAGAAGAAGAAGAAGAGTAATGTAGTACTCTGGAGTAATGTAATACCGTGTAGAATTGTGCCTGAAGATGCTGATGCCGTTAGTGATACCATCATTATGTAACCTTGGCAACCAGATGAAGCGCTATATTAATTTCCTCCATTCAAACAGAAAGACCACTACCCCCCCCACCTGACTACACGCCCACGGCACACGCTGTCTACAAACCAATCAGAGTCGAGTACAGGTAGACTCCGCCCGACTCTTTAGTTCCTGAATCACAATGAGGAACCAGAACCAACAGATCAGATGAAACAACAAACACATGAAGCTTCAGATTCTCAGAGATCAAAAGCTCCAGAATGTAGAATATGAACTGAAATATTCAAAGGTTTCCACTGTAACGCACCTTGAGATACAGCAGGTTGTCATTTGGTGCTTTACTAATTGAATTGAATATGTACTTATTACAAAGATAATTAAATGGAATCAAATGTGAAAGAAAATCCAAACAATGCCATGAAACCTTGGAACCAGCTCAGCTCCAGCTCTGTGAGTGGAATCCTTCCTCTCCAGGCCTCAGTGAGGAAGTGGCTGTGCATGAGAACCTGTGGGAACCCGTGCACACAGACACACAGAGACACACACAGACACACACAAACCAGTCTGACAGTCTTCTGCAAACCGAGCAGAAACCATATGTTTCACACCCACTTCGGTGCCAAACTTTTCTTCCTTGTTTAACTTTGCCCCAAAGGTTGTCCAAGTGTTTTCTGTAACCTGCAGAGGCCGGTTTAGGGAGTGTGATATCCTGCCTCAGCGGGCTTACTGCCACCAGATGGTGTGTGTGCATGTGTGCGTGTGTGTGTGTGTGTGTGTGTGTGTGGAGATATGCCTGTAGATCCTGACTTCAGTTTGACACCTTCTTTTGCCCCCTGGATACAATCTGTTAGTGTGAGAGTGAAGGTTCATTTAAAGCTACAACTACTTTCCCTGTTGTGACTCGCACATATTTTACACCTGACTTGAAAATGACATGTTTTATTCATGAAAGCTCCAGTGAGAAACTTTATCTTAGCATGAGTTGAGTTACTAATATTCCAATTTGCTCCTGAGACATTCTGAGTCAAGTTTCCTCCAGCTGCTGTTAGAGCAGATCTCATCTGAAACGCTTTTGAAACTACCTCCGCTCTGCAGATCATGTTTCTCCTCATGTCGGTTTGTGTGTTTGTTTATCTGTCGGATGGATCATCCAAAAAACTACAGATCGTTTTCCACAAAACTTGGTGGAAGGGAGGGACAATGACCAACATTACTTTGTATTTAATATTTAATATTGCGATATTGACATTTTCCGTCATATCTCAGGGAATAATTGATGCTTCTTGGATGGAATTTAAGGGACTGTTGGGGCTTAGCGGGTTTGAGCTCTATTGAGAGACATTCAGGTTAATTGGTTTGTTTGTCAAAAAGACAACACAAACAAGTGTGAAGTTTTGTCCTATATGTCATGTACAGTATATATTGTCATTTATCATTACTGAAAACCACATGAATGTTCTCTCACACACACCTTATGTTTTGTCTGTTTTTTGTTTTGTTTTATTGATGACAATGATGTCTATATATATCTATATTTACTGTCTAAGGGGACAAATAGAAAAGAAAAAATTAAATAATAATAATTAAAAAAAATATATGTATATATTTTTTTAAATTATTATTATTTAATTTAATTCAATAATTATTTAATAATTAATTTAATTATTAAATAATAATAATTAAAAAAAATATATGTATATATTTTTTTTAATTATTATTATTTATTTTATTCTTTTCTGTTTGTCCCCTGGGGTGGGGGGGAGGAAAATTTGTTCATATACGTCTGTATGTATGAGGTTTCATTTTCAATTGTGAAAACAAATAAATAAAGTGTGAAAAAAAAAAAAAAAAAAAAAGACAACACAACACAAAAACAGATTTCCAGGGAACTTGGTGGAAGGATCCAAGAAAGAACTCCTTCAGTTTTGATTCGTACAAAGGGGAGATATGGTGTTCGGATTCAAATACAAATCTGAACAGCCAACCCACTGTGGCACTGTGCAATAACCCTGGATCTTTATAAATCTGTTAAAATTACTCCCGGAATTATATTTTATTATAATTATATTTAATTATATTTATTTACTTCACCCCTACTGTATCATACTGCTTAATATTTATCCCCGCACTTCTTTTCTTTCTTTTTCCTAGACCATTGTACTGTTTGTATTGTTTTGTTTTGTGATGTACAAGCACACTGAGAGACACTTCTCCATGTCAAATTCCTTTTTTGTGTAAACTTACTTGGCCAATAAAACCTGATTCTGATCTAGAGGATTTAAATGTGGTTCCATAGGAGGGTTTATTCAGCGGCTGTGCTACAAACCTGTAGCTACCAGACAACGTGGAGCGGAGACCAGGTGGATTCAGTGGAGAATCAACAGTTTACATGTGTCTTCAATAGTTTCAGATCTAGTTCAAATCGAACATTGTGGATCTGGTGCAGAATGTAAGGAACCGTTGGGCCTTGGTGAGTTTGGAGCTCAGCTGAATGAGACTCTTATTATTGTATTGATAATGTTGTGTGTCCAGCAAACAACCAGTGGAGGTGGAGATCTCTGCTTCCAGCTAATAACATCCAGATAGCTTTAGATAATTATAGATATTTCTGTCTATTCCCTTAAAGATCCGACGACAAAAGAGAACCAGAGAAGTTTGACGTGCGAACACAGAAAGAGAATCCAGAGATTCACCAACGTTCAGATTCCACCACAATGCCAGAGACTTGATTTCATTTGGTTATTTTTGCATATAAATGTAAATTCTGTAAAATTTACATTCCACTCACTCAAAAATGTAATTCGCCAAAGACGAGTGTATTCAGAGCTTTTCAGCAGAAGCCTCCTTGACTTTTGACCCCCCCCACCCCACCCCCCCCCATCACAATAACAGCGGCCTCCTTTCATCAGGCGCGGTGTGACCTCGGAGAAATGACGATGAGTTGTGTACAACTGTCCCCATTGAAGTGTGTTAATGCAAACGAGTTGCTGCTCCTCCACACACAATGTGTTACTGGGATATTCGTACGTCTGCTGAGAGCTTTATGAATCAAACACTGTGGTATTTATTTATGTGGACTGAATTATAAAAACCAGTTCTGCAGCTCATACAAATGAAGGCAGTGAAGGAGAGAGAGCGGCTGATGGAGGAGGTCAGACTTGCCTTCTTTCCATTCGCCGTGGTACTCCTCGCCATTTGAGTAGGTGAAGGATCCTCGTGTCAGGGTCATGGGTCCTGCTGGCAAACACAAAGTAACACACTGTCACACCTGACACTCACACACACACACACACACACACACACACAAACACACACACACACATCCATGCAGAACAGGCTGAGATTAAACAGAGGAAAGACAAACGCACACTTTCCCCAAATACCTGCAACTAAACCTCGTTTGACTGACACAACAAAACAAAGACTCACAACTGGTGAACAATTAAAGCAGCAAGAGACAAATTATCGCACAATTATTTAGAATATTTTACGAGAGCTCCACCAATGTTTTGGTTCCCGATGTCGATATTAGAGAATTAACAGAGAGTAAAACATTTCTGATATTCATATATTGGCTGTGAATGAAACCTTAGATGTCGTTATCGAACTCTTATGACAAACAAATTGTACTGAGGCTTAATATTTTACAGTTTAGTCATAAACCTCAGGATAAATACAAAGAAAATAAGAAACAATGCTAATTAACCTTATTTCGCATTTCATATATCAGAAATAAACACATGACTAATAAAAGTTAAACACAAACACATTTCAGTACCACATATACAACACAACTAGAGGTAAACATACAAACATTTAGCATTTTCCACTCAACTCTACCCCGGGTTTGTTTTTGTTGCCATTTTCCTGCATTATGGAAAACTTAAAGCATGAAAAGATATGAATCATATCTGAAACAATAACACATATACCTGTGGTCTAATGATATATATACACGTATATCCACATCTGTATGAGTGAAGCAGCTGTTTCCTGTGCTTCTCTGTTGTCTTCTCTCCCACACACACACACACACACACACACACACACACACACACACACACACACACACACACACACAGACACACACACACACACACACAATGAAAACATCTGAGGTTGATAAACTGGATGATGAATCGCTCAGATTCCTTCACGACGGGAGGAGGAGAGTGTTTCCTCCATCTAATGTTGCCACAGTAACGGCGCCATCATCCCTTTGATCCTGCCTCCCTCCCCTCCCTACACACACACACACAGACACACACAGACACACACACACACACAGATGGAGGAGGAACCAGCTGTTGTTCACCTGTTTGTTGTGAGAGAGCAGCTCGGGCTCTTCCCTCCTCATCCCTGAGAACCTGCTTCGGGTTCGGCTGCTCTCAGCGACTCGGTCCCGTCGCTTCCGGGTTCGGACGGAGCTGCCTCACGGTCTCTCCAAGGAGCTGCGATCTGATTGGCCCACACGCCTCCACCTGGGCTCAACGCGCGCTCCCATTGGCTGCTGGGGCCGCGCAGCCTCGGCGGCGGGAGACATGTTGGTCGAGGGCAGCGGGTTCAGCTGTTAAAGGGATAGTTCACCCCAAAAACCAAAATACACTCATTAACCACTGTGTGTGTGTGTGTGTGTGTGTGTGTGTGTGTGTGTGTGTGTGTGTGTGTGTGTGTGTGTGTGTGTGTGTGTGTGTGTGTGTGTGTGTGCGTGTGTAAATCTCCCTCTTCAAACGTAATAAAAAACAAGACACGCCTCCTTTCTGCTCCCCGTGGAGTTGTCCAAGTGACCACGAGCCCCGACGTTCAAATTCCACTCACGACTATTTTTTATTTGCACCACGTTTATCGTCCGAATGTCGTCTGATATCGTCCAGCGGAGACGCGTTCACGTTCACGCATAAACACACAACACAACCTCTAGGCTCTCGTCTTAGGATCACGTGACGGCGTTAGTGACCCTCAGCAGTAACTGCAGCTAAGCAGCGATGCTACCGGAACTAGCAATGCTAATATAACTAGCAATGTTGATGGTACTAGCGATGCTTCCGGAAGTTGGGCGAGAGCTTGTGTACGTGAAGACGTGAAGATGTGAACGCGGCTCAATAGGATTGATCAGAGGACATTTAGGCTTAAAACATGGTTTAAACCATATATATATATATACAAGGCTAGATGTCATGGCCAACGGAGTTGAACGTCCGCACCTGGCGGCCATCTTGCTACAGGCGGCTCGCTCACCCTTAACATTGTGTTGTAG